>NC_033797.1:11534521-11609016 GCF_001876935.1 Asparagus officinalis
AAAAAAACTTCTTAATATTATATATATTTTAGCTTTTCCTTTTTCCTAAAAAAATATATTATAACATTCATATATCACGATTGTTTTTAGGAAAAATTGTATCAAGGCCCTAAAATAAAAAAGTTGTTGTGACCACATCCCCTGTATTTTTTTTGTGTTACAACGCCCCCAACACAATAAAATACATGTGTTTCAGCCCTTAGACATTTCCAACGCAGTACAGTGAGAATATTTTTTCCAAAACTCAAAACTACCCTGTGTTGGCCTTCTTGTTTTGATGATGTTTAACAAACAATTTACGACTAATATTGTTTGTCTAGTATTTATGTTTTTTGTATTCTAGGCAAACAACGAATTGGAGGATGGATGAAATAGAGCCTTAACGATTATATTCAATGGAGGTTGGCGGAATAGTGGAGTGAAGCCTTGCAATTCAAAGTTAAAGATCAAGTTCAAGCTTCATCTGCGAGATTACCAAGTCAAGCATATTGAAGACCAATCAAACTTAGGTAAATTAGTTTAGGATTTATATTATGTGTGTTAAGTACCTTAAGCTCAATATCATATACACACACGTATTTGGTTTCTATGTATATATATAGTTATATATATACATGCATGGTTTTGGGTTTTCATGTTTACAAATATGAAATTACATATTTCATATTTATTATTGTGATTTGGTTTAACTACTTAGATATGAAACAAATATATTTTCATATACATACTCATATGTTTCATTTTCTATTGTATTTGTAAAAATATTATATTCTTAGTTTTTGGACTTAACAATAATCATATACATATTTTATTAAGTCTACATAATCATTGTGCAAAGTTTCAAAACATGGTTTAGCCTAAATGTCAAAATTCATATGTTTACATTTTTATGTTTTGGACTATTTTGTAAAATGGTGATATTTTTCATTTGGAAAGTTCTTTTTGGAAACTAGTCATTGTAGCATATTTATTATCATGTCTACAATCATTCCCCAAAGTTTTACATTTTTTGGAATTTATTTGATATTTTTAAACATTGTTTTAAAATCAGTAAATTGTTTTCAAAACCTGGATTTTCATATATCAGTTCACGGTCGACCGCCACGGTCGACCGCGCCTGAGTTCATTCGTCAGTGGGCGGCAAAGACTTTCACGGTCGACCGCCGCGGTCGACCGTGAGCTCGAGATTTCCCACGGCCGACCGCCACGGTCGACCACCAAAGTCTCTGGAGCTTTTTCCTGTTGTTTTTGTTGTTCGCGGTCGACCGCCGTTTATCCCAACGACTCTTTTGGTACAGAATCAGATTTCTGATTCTTGGGCTGTTTGGTCTTTTCCCTTGGAGTTTTTGCTGTTGTTTCCTCTTCCTATATAAACCCCAAAACCCTTTTCTATCTCAGCAATCCAAGAAATTTTTAAATAAGAGTTTAACAAGGGTTTAAGTTTGTTTAAAGTGTGTTTATAAGCTTTTAAGCATTTGAGTGTTTCGGTTTTGTGAATCAATTCCACAAGAGCTTGAGGAGACTATCTATTGAAGTTTGAGCTTCCAACTATTCTCCCTCCACCGCTTGATCTATTGAAAAGATTTCTAAACTCTTATCTAGCTTTACATTTGCATAGTTATTTGATTATCTTTCTTTAAAGCTAGTTTTTATATTTAGTTTATTTGATTATCTTTCTTTAAAGCTAGTTTTTATATTTAGTTTAGATTTGATTTTATTTACTCTCATTGTTACACACACCTACATGAGCTTATTGTATTTTCATACATAGTATATTTGAGTTGGTGAGAGTTGTAACAATTAAGTGTGAGCTTTCATTGTGTTCTCATTCATATTAGAGAACAATCATTTATTGTAATTGTGCTTATTGTGAGATTCACTTTGTAATACACTTGTATATCGAGAGAAGTGTGTGGTGAGATTCGGGGATCATCCCAAGAGGAGTGGCGTCGGTTGACGAACCTAGGGAGAGGTTGTAATCGAGCACTTGAGGGAGACACGTCTAGTTCAACACTTGAGAGGGTGTAGAGTGGGATTGCAAGAATGGTAATTGTAAATTTTTCGGTTAGCTAGAAAACCGAGTGTGAGGTATAAACGTTGTTCGGGTAAGCGTAGAAAACCCGGTTGTGTTAGTGGATTTCTCCCCGGGAGTGGGGAGCGGGGACGTAGGACGGAAGGTCCGAACTCCGTGATTATTTGATTGTGTTTGTGTGTGCTTTGACGTTCATTTATATTTGTGCTCATTGCTCATATCGCCTTTGTCTCATTAGTTAGTTTGTCCACCTTTTTGTTTATATTATTTACCCTTGTGTTGTTTATATATCCTTGCTCATATATTTGTAATATCTCATTGCTAGGATATATTCATTAGTTCATATTGCTCATCCTAGCTCATATATATTGTTGTATTTCATTCTTAATAGGATAACTTGTTAATTAATTTTAATTGGCGTAAAATCGGATTAGATTAGCATAAGACCCTAATCACCCCCTCTCTAGGGTCTAACACCCTGTACCATTTACCCAAAAACTTTCAGCTTCCTCTCTCTCTTTCCTCTCTTCTCACTCTCAAGTCCCACCATCATCTCCTCCTCCAAGCTGCTGGCAAACAGAGGGACGAGCTCGAGGAGAAGGAGGTGGAGGAGGAGGGGGAGAGGGGTTCGAGTCGACCTCGAGGAGGAGGACGTTGCAGCTAGAATGGACGGGGGCGATAGAGCCACCTAGGGCTGATGCATGACGCTTAATCTGATTTGGAGTCTATTTAGATTAGGAAATAAATTCAATTTTAGAGTGAAATTAGATTAGAAAACAAAATCAATTTGGATTCATGATTTGTTTCCTCTATTATAAGGAGTATTTTTAGGATAGAATTTGACACTTTCTTATTTTTGTAATTCTAGTCTTACTAGGAGTCATATTTATTTTTCTATTTAAGAAGAGTCATGTAACCCCAAAGGAAGAATAACTTTTCATCAATAAAATTTCTCTTTTTAATATTTTCTTCGTGGATTTGAAGTTCTTCGTGGATTTAAAGATCGTTCTTTATGGATTCAGAGAACACCCTTGGTGGATTCCGAGGTTACAACTTCCACGCTACGTCAATTGGTATCAGAGCGACTAGCTGCAATAGTAGAGTGTCTGAACACGGCAGGAGTTCGAAACCGTGTTGATGATCACCAACGACGTGATCCGACTCCACATGATGAATTCAACATCGACAATGATCCTAAGCAAGACATTGGAGTTGAGAAGAGTAGTAAAGAAGCAATAAAGAAAGAAGAACCATCTCCGGAGCATAATATCTTTCGCACGAGATGCACCGTGATGCAAAAAATTTGTAATATTATAATTGATAATTACAACAGCAAGAATGTTGTCTCTCGGCGTATGGTGGAGAAGTTAGGACTGAAGACAGAGAAACACCCACCTCTCTACATGATCGACTGGATTAGCATGAACAATGTTGTGCAGAACGATGAGAAGTATCGGGTACGTTTTTCCATTGGCCGAACTTATATTGATGAGGTTTTGTGCGAAGTGGTCGAGATGGATACTTGTCATATGATTTTAGGTAGGCCATGACAATTCAATAATGGAGCTACCCATAGGAGTAGAGATAATGTTTATATCTTCAAGAAAGATGGACGACGAATTGTGCTCAAGCCTCTTACAGAAAAGGATCCATCTAAGATAAAGACTATTGAGAAGAAGGAACTCTTGGTGACAAACAACTATGCTATAACAGAAAACTTGAAGCAATTTGAAGAGGTCTGTGACTTAAGTTGTAACTAAAAAAAAAAGAATCTGCCTCTACCGAAATTCCTCCTAAGGTGCAAACACTCAATATGCATGAAATGCATGATGGTGATATGATAATGAAGATGGATGATATGCATGATATTCTTAAAGTGGTTGAGAGTGATATTCAACATATTGATGTTGTATCGATAGAGGAGAAGGATAAAATAAAGAGTGAGACAATTGATGGTATGTGTGAATTGCTTGGTGGAGGGCTCGAGGCAAAGAAGATGAAAGAATTATGTATGGAGTATGAGGGAGAAAATTCTTTTTTAGAAGCAATGATCATCAATAATTTCAACAACAATGAGATGTTACCGCCAACACTAGAATATAGGAAGCAACAGGGAATATATTTAGAAGAGTTTTTCATGCCAACTACAGAGCCACATGTTATCAATTACATACACATGTCATGAGAAAGATTCATACACAAGTTTTATACAGAAGAAGCCCTAGCAGAGGAAACAAAGCAACATATGGAGAAAATCAACGCTAAATATAAGGAGGATGCAGATCATTGCAAGAGAAGAAAATTATTTATCAATGAAGCTACTATTCTAACAAATATAAGCTCGAGATCGAGCTTCTTTCAATAAGCGGAGACTGATGCAGTACGCTTAATCTGACTTGGAGTCTATTTAGATTAGGAAATATAGATTAGGAAATAAATTTAATTTTAGAGTCAAATTAGATTAGGAAACAAAATCAATTTTGATTCATGATTTGTTTCCTCTATTATAAAGAGTCTTTTTAGGATAGAATTTGACAATTTCTTATTTTTGTAATTCTAGTCTTACCAGGAGTCTTATTTGATAATTTTTATTTTTGTAATTCTAGTCTGACTAGGAGTCTTATTTGTTTTTCTATTTAAGAAGAGTCATGTAACCCCAAAGGAAGAATAACTTTTTATTAATAAAATTTCTCTTTTTAATATTTTCTTCGTGGATTCGAAGTTCTTCGTGGATTCGAAGATCGTTCTTTGTGGATTCAGAGAACACCCTTGGTGGATTCCGAGGTTACAACTTTCGCGTTGCGTCAATTTGACACTTAATAATGTTTCGATACTTTCATTAGCCATGAGAAAGGTTTTTTTTCATCCAAGAAGTATCTTAAGCATATATCTTGTCAATTTTTAGTAGCATAGAACACATATGCACTTTCCTATGCTATTAAACATTTATGCTGTCAAAATAAGTATATACATGAAGTCTTATCTCAAGAGAAAAATATATACTTGGAAGTGCTGAACTTGTGTGAAAACGCACCGAATGACTATCTACAAGTTAAGATAGTACTTCAGATGTAACATTTTTTTTAGTGCGCTTATTTGAAGTTCAGTGACACTGCTGGTGAAAATCATGAGCCATCACAGCTTCTTAAGTTTCTGATTAATAAATTGAGTGGAAGAGACACTGTCGTCAAACTATAAAGGAGCTCAATGCCACAAGTTTGTTGAAGAACAAATTAATAGAAACATGTGCATGCCTATGACCCAGAGACATGCAACACTGAATAAATCAAATGAATGGAACAAATAACTAGGTCATTAGAATATCATCTATTTATTGAGTGTTTACATAAGAAGGCTACAAAACTTGCATAAATTTGTGGCCAAAGAACATATCCTCACACTCCTAGAGATCTTGTAAACTAAATTCATGTGAATGTTAAAGATCGCCTAGCAGCCTAACATGCATGGAGTATAAATCATTGGCTTAAGTTACAGTTGGCTTTTAAGTTGAAGATTGTTGCAGTCAAAAGAACTAACATAGCCCCTAACTTGTTACTTCACGTCATTGTACTATATTCTAAGATTGTTGCAGTCAAAAGAACTAACATAGCCCCTAACTTGTTACTTCACGTCATTGTACTATATTCTTGATGTGCAGATTCAAAGACTCTGAAAGAGGAAAAGCGGGAAGAGTTGTTTGAAAATCTGAAAGTGGATAATTATATTGGATGGGAAGTTGATGACATAGACCCAAGGGAGCTATCAGCTAAGATGTTAAGAAAGTTAGTTTTGTGTGAATAACCAATATCTGAACATTTTCTTTCCCTTTTAATTCACTGACATTCTGTATTCTCATAATTTCTTAACAAGGTGTATGTGGATATTGTTAGAGATGCAGAGAAGTATCAGATTAAGCTATTGGAAATATTTTTAGGTGTGAAATTTGTAAAAAGCTGATAGCCTCTATCCGGTAGTTGGGGGGAGGGGGGCTTCGAGTCGAGTTTTGTTCATGAAGTTTAGAGTGTGAGTATTACACTTTTATGACTAATAAAAATCCTCATGTAAGTAATCTTGAATTTATTATTATTTTTACTCAAGTAGCTGTGATTTATGATTCATGATTTAACTTGATTTTGATTTTGTTTTTGTGAATAATTTCAGAATGATGGTAGTAGATTTTGGGAGTGGTTTGACAACCCCGTGTATAGTGTGGAAACTCAATTATTTCCACTTATGAGAGAAGAACAAGAATTTAAGTTGAAGAAACAAGAACATGAAGCTTGTTATTGCTTGGATGAGGTTGTGAAAATGAGGAGAAGAAGTGAATTTGATGGGTGAGCTTGCAGAAGAAAAGATGAAGTAGATGTTAAATTTTATAATGGAACTGATTGTACTCTTTATTCTTGTGTAGTTTCTCCAGAATTCCTTGTAATGTGTCATGTTTCATTATTCAGTTGGTTATACTATGTGTACTCCTTATACTTGTATAATTTCTTCAGAATTGCTTGTAACATATCATGTTTCATTATTAAGTTGATTATACTATGTGTTCTTGTGGTTTGGTTGTACTTAGATCAAAAATTAATGATATATATTTTGTCTATTTAGTGATTAATTTTAGTTATTGCGATTATTTGTGAAATATATTTTGACTGTCATGTGAATATGTACAAATTCATTCAAATAGACCTTGATGTGCATAATAAACTGAAGATTATATATAAATTATGTGTATCAAAACATGAATATTATGGTACATAACTGAAGATTATATATAAATTATGTGTATCAAAACATGAATATTATGGTACATAATATGTACATAATCCTATGGTTATTGTGTACTATCAAAACATGAATATTATGGTACATAATATGTACATAATCCTATGGTTATTGTGTACATAATATATATAGATTATGTACATAATCTTCAAGTTACGATACACTATTAAATCTCATAACATGTTAACTCTTCTCATAACATATTAACTTTTCAGCTGAACATGTTAACTTTCTTCGTAACATGTTAACTTTTACCATAATATGTTAGCTTTCTTCGTATCATGTTAACTTTTAGATGAACATGTTAACTTTCATTATAATATGTTAACATTCACTATTACATATTAACTTTTACCATAATATATAAACTTTCTTTGTAACATGTTAACTCTCAGCTGAACATGTTAACTTTCATCATATTATCTTTGTAACATGTTAACTCTCAGCTGAACATGTTAACTTTCATCATATTATGATGAAAGTTAACATATTCAACTGATAGTTAGCGTGGAGACATCATATTATGATGAAAGTTAACATATTCAACTGATAGTTAGCGTGGAGAGCTGAAATATAACATGTTTATAATAAAGTTAACATATACAGATAAAAGTTAACACATACAGCTAACAGTTAACATGTTCACTTTAAAGTCTATAGAATTTGAAAGTCAATGTGTACAGTTGAAATAAAACATGTTCATCTGAGTAAGCACATCGTGAAAAAATAAAGGGCTTTAAGCCACATTTTTAGTGCAGACATTAACTTTTAAATTAAGTCTCTCTAATCATTACACACCACTCCTGCTTTGGTATCAATTTATGAAGAGGAAAAGCAAGGAAAAAACATGTAAGTTCTTCAAAATGTGGATTAATCATAGCAATTTCCTTCTCTTGTCTATCCATTTGAGATTTGTTTCAGACCTTCAAGAAAAGTCCTCAAAGATGTTATAGATGAATAAATTAACATGTACATCTGACAAGTTAACATATACATCTGACAAGTTAACATATTATGATGAACGTTAACATGTTCTGAAGAAAGTTAACATGTGATAGTAAATGTTAACATATTATGATGAAAGAACATATAATAGTGAATGTTAACATATTATGATGAAAGTTAACATAAAGCAGCGAAAATTAACATTCAGTATGAAAAGTTAACATACTAGGAGGAAAGTTAACACGTTCAGTTAAAAGTCAACATATAACTATTATTTGGTACACAATCTGTATATATTATGTACATAATCTGTATATATTATGTACACAATAACCTCAAGGTTATGTACATATTATGTACCATAATATTCATGTTTTGATACACATAATTTATATATAATCTTCAGTTATTATGCATATCAAATTCTATTTGAATGAACTTGTACATATTCACATGACAGCCACAATACATTTTACATACAATCAAAATAAATTATACCAAAATTGATCACTAAATAGACACAATATATTTTATTAAAATTTGATCTAAGTACAACCAAACCATAAGAACACATAGTTTAATCAACTGAACAATGAAACATGACACGTTACAAGCAATTCTGGAGAAACTACACAAGACTAAAGAGTACAAACAGTCCTATTATAAAAATTAACATCTTCTCCCTTCTGAATCAGACCACGCCAATTTCTCAAGTAAGACTGATGCGTCAGCCAATTCCTTAACCGGCAAAGCCTCCTCATTATTCACCATAACAAGAGAGCACAAAATCCGCACAAATCGTATCAATTCCAATTTCAGCATCACCCATTCTCCCAATCACTCTCCTCATCTCCTTAAACAATCTTAACCGTCCATACCATTGAGTCACCACTCTATACTCAAACCCCGATGGCTTAAACCCCAAGTGACTCATTTCATCAATCACCTTCTCTGCATCCTCAACCATGCCCACCAAGCACAATCCTCTGATCATACACTCAAATACACTTTTCCCAATAAAACTCGTATATTTAATCCAACCACAACATTCCAAAATAAATTCTTTCAATCCTCTACCTGACGCAGCAACAATGAGGTCACAAGTAGAGGGCGGCCATGAGTAGGAGACGATGGTGGAGCGTTGACCGACAATTGAGAGGGGGATGACGAAGGAGCGGGTGACATTAGAGAGAGTCTGATCGAAGTAGAGGGCGGCGGTGGAGGACCACCACTAGGAGAGGGAGGGGGAGGGGGTGAGATTGAGAAGAGGAGCAGGAGGGGAAGGGGGAGGAGTTGAGAGGAGAGGGAGGGGGAGGGGGAGGAAATTGAGAGGAGATTGAGAGGAAGAGGAAGGGAAGGGGGAGGAGATTGAGAGGAGGAGGAGGAGGAGGGGAGGAGATTGAGAGGAGGAGTGGGGGACGAGGAGAAAACCACAGAGAAAAAGAAGAAGAAGAAGAAGAAGAAGAAGAAGATAAGGGAGGGATATTTTCGGAATGTTTTGGGATGAATTCATTGGAAAGTGTTAAAAAGGGGCTGAACACATTTTTTGGAGTTTTAAGGGTTAAAAAGTAAGGGAAAAAGATGGGGGGTTGGGCCACATCTCCTTTATTTTTTTGGGGCCTAGACACATTTTTTCCCTTGTTTTTAATGCTGCTGTACCTTCCAGCGGGAATCTGTGTAGGATGTGTGATGCATTCTTTATGAGTTTTGTTTTTAAGTCGACTGCTGTACCGTCATCGTCGTCGACTGTAGATCAAGCTTCACAGAGCCGGAATCATCATAATGTCGCTCAATTCATGTGATTTTAGAGGCCGGTCAATAGGAGCGAAATCCTCCTCCTATGACAAGGATACCATTTAATCTCTCTCTTTCTCTCTCTCTCTTCTATATATATATAATATATATATATTATATATATATATATATATATTATATATATATATATATATATATAATATATATACTATAGATTGTATTGTAAACTTAAGGCATGACCGACTTTCTAATTTGCTCGCATGCTGAAACTATAATCCCTACACACGATAAAGATCTTGATGCTGTATATTATCAGTTCTTATGGTTGACTTTATCGCCTCAAAATCCCCACTTTCAATATCGGGCAACGATATTAACTCAGTTTGTTATGTTTGATTGAATCCTTATGCTTTTAGGATATTAACGCCAACCCCTAAAATTGCATGGGAAACGCGCAGGTTGCTAATAGAAAAGTACACCAAGAATTTAACGAGGTTCGGCAACTGCCTACGTCCTCGGGAGCCACACAGATAATTTCTTATTAATCAAACAGAAATTACAAATTTAGGAGCGTATCTCAAAACTGAGATTTCTCAGGATAAACAACCGTAGCTACCAGTGTTAATAATCAAAGGGTATGAACCCTTTCAATTCTCAACTGAGAACAAATACCCCACAATTAAAAACCCCTAATTAATTCCCTCTCTCTCTTCTTTAGAATCCCTCAACCTGCACTGTTGAACGCCTGTGGATAAATCACAAATCGCAGCAGCGATTTAGGCAGCCGCCAGAGAGAAAATCGGGAGGTGAAAGGGGGGAGATCAGCAACTTCAAAAACCCTAGCCTGTGTTTCCTTTTTATAGGCGGATGAGGAGGAGGAGCTGGCGACAAGCCTGTCGCCAGCGATAGCTTCGACGCCAAACTCGTTGCGAACGCATGAGCCAGCTTCGGCACGAACGCAGAGTTTCGCGACCCCCCCCCCAAAAACGCAGAGCTCGCCATCGACGCCATCTTTGCGAACGAACGCAAGCTCGCCATTCGCATTGTGACGCCAGAGTTCGCCAATCGCTTCGAACGCAGAGCTGGGGCTCCGAGCTTCGTCCTGTCGCCTGCGTTGGTCTGTCGACAACCTCGCCTGGGCTACCGGAGCTCGCCTGCGACCATCGAACTCGTCGGAGCTCGTCGGAGCTCCTCTTCGCCGGCGGAGGTTTGTTTCCACCCCTAATTCTAACAATCTCCCACTTGGCAGACCAAACCGACGGGCCACACAGACTATGCTCATCCAAGCTGCCTCTACCTGTGTGACTCCACCCTCATCATCTATGCATGAAGGCCAACTGAAGTTGCACGCAACTCCAGTTTCTGAAAGGTCGCTACCTTTGTCAACATATCCGCTGGATCCTTTCTTCCTTGGATATTCTGTTGAAATCCTTTAACAACTCGTCGGGCTCTGTATCTTCTGGAACCACCTTGTTCCTTCTTCACTCGATACACCCACTTGTTGTGACGTGCCTTTTTCCCCATGGGCAACTCAGCTGGTCCCCATGTCTGGTTGGAGATCAGAGATTTCTTCTCTTCTTTCGCAGCAAACTCCCACTTGCTCGCATCTCCACTCTGACAAGCTTCATCAAAGCTTTCAGACTCTCCTCCATTTGTCAGCAACATATAATTCATGTATCTGCTGTTAGGCACAGGAGGACGAGTACTTCTCCTTAACATCGGAGCTGGTGCGTCGGGCTTCTGCGCACCATTCTGTCCAACAGTCTCTTCTGGCTGAGGACCTTCTGCATTGGGTTCTTCCGAGAGGTTATCCGGAACATCATCTGCATCTACAAATGTTGACTCGCTCTCTGAGTCACCGCCATCTGTCTTGTGCATGTCCTTGTACATCACCTTCTCGTTGAATGTCACATCTCTACACCTGATCACCTTCTTGTTTTCGTTGTCCCAAATGCGGTAGCCGAACTCGTCTTCACCATACCCGATGAATGTGCACTTCTTAGACTTGGGATCAAGCTCATTCCTGCCTTGATCACTTATATGCACATAAGCTACACAACCGAAAACTTTGAGATGTGAGAGGGTTACCTCCTTTCCGCACCATACCTCCTCTGGTATTCTGTGCTCCAATGGAACCGATGGACCTCGGTTGATCAAGTAAGCTGCTGTGTTGACTGCTTCTGCCCAGAACTGCTTCGGTAGGCCTGACTGCGTCCGAATGCTTCTGGCAATCTCTGTCAACGTTCTATTCATGCGCTCAGCCACACCATTGTGCTGAGGCGTGCCGGGCACAGTCCTCTCCATTCTGATACCGTGCTCATAGCAGAACTTCTTGAATCTGGTGTCTTCATACTCACCACCATTGTCTGTTCTGAGTTTCTTTACCCTCAAACCGGTCTCATTCTCGACCATGGCTTTCCATCTTCTGAAAGCCTCAAACACTTCTGACTTTTTCTTCAGAAAGTAGACCCATACTTTCCGAGAGTGATCATCAATAAAAGTCACGAAGTAGTGTTTCCCACCAATCGACACGGTGGTTGTTGGTCCCCAAACATCCGAGTGAACAAGCTCTAGCTTCTGCTTTCTGGGGGGTCTGCTACTTGCCTGGAAGCTAACTCTCTTCCGCTTTCCATGTATGCATTCTTCACACACATCAATCTCTACTGATTGTAAACCTGGGAGTTTTTTCTTTGTGTGCATAACTTTCATCCCCTTTTCACTCATATGACCGAGTCTCTGGTGCCACAGCTTTGAAGTCTCATTGCCTGCCGCAACTAAGATCGAACAACGTGCACCCGCTGTCATATACAGGGTACCAGTCTTCCTACCTCTGGCAATCGTCATTGCGCCCTTCGAAATCCTCCAGTCATCGCCATGAAAAGTCGTCTTGTAGCCTTCACTAGCCAGCTGGCTTACTGAGATTAAGTTCCTCTTCAGGTCGGGAATATACCTGACATCCTTCAGCTCCCATACTGACCCATTCAGCTTAATCTTCACTACACCTTTGCCAATAATGGCACAAGCTTGATCGTCACCAAGATATACATTTCCAAGGTTTCCGGGGATATACTTCTCGAGGAATTCTTTCTGAGAAGTAGCATGGAATGATGCTCCCGAGTCCAACACCCAAGACTCCTCCTTGCTCTCCAAAGAGCATATCAGCGCATCATCTCCTCCTGAGGTGGAGGCAACGTTCACATCTGCATTTGCCTCCCACTCCTCCCGTGCACTCCTGCACTGATTCTTGTAGTGCCCGGTTTTCCCGCACTTCCAACACTCGATAGCCTTCGAACTGTTGGGATTTCTGGATTTGGATCTCCTATCATCTGATCCATTTCCTCTGGTTGAACTTTTACCTCTTGACTCTGTATGCAATACTGAAGAGGTTGTAGCTTCACCCGACTCTCTCCGTCGGATCTCCTCACTGAGAACCAGATCACGAACGTCGTCAAACTTCAACTTATTGCTTCCCGATGAGCTACTCACAGCTGTGACCGTAGCGTTCCAACTCTCTGGTAGGGAAGACAAAAGGATCAACGCTCGAACTTCCTCATCAAACTCAATATCAACTGATCAAACGAATAACCCCGAGGGCTTTTCTGTCCAGAAGATTCCAATCTTCTTCCTTCATACCCTCCGGCTTCTTCCCCGATAGAGGTTGATACAGATTTTTCTGATACAGATAATCCTCTATCTGCATTTTCCAAAATCCGAAATCTGATCCATCAAACTTCTCTATTCTCACCTTTTCCTCATCTGCGGCCATGGCTCCCACTTGAATCTGACTTCCTCTAGATCGTTTCACGCTCTGATACCAGTTGTTGGGAATTTAACACCGAAATCCCTAATGCAACGGAAACGCAGAATAGAAAAAGTACACCAAGTTTTATAATCAAAGGGTATGAACCCTTTCAATTCTCAACTGAGAACAAATACCCCACAATTAAAAACCCCTAATTAATTCCCTCTCTCTCTTCTTAAATCCCCTCAACCTGCACTGTTGAACGCTGGGATAAATCACAAATCGCAGCAGCGATTTAGGGCAGCCGCCAGAGAGAAAAATCGGAGGTGAAGGGGGGAGATCAGCAACTTCAAAACCCTAGCCTGTGTTTCCTTTTATAGGCGGATGAGGAGGAGGAGCTGGCGACAGCCTGTCGCCAGCGATAGCTTCGACGCCAAACTCGTGCGAACGCAGAGCCAGCTTCGCACGAACGCAGAGTTCGGACCCCCCCCCCCAAAAACGCAGAGCTCGCCATCGACGCCATCTTCGAACGAACGCATAGCTCGCCATCGCTGTGACGCAGAGTTCGCCATCGCTCGAACGCAGAGCTGGGGGCTCCGAGCTTCGTCCTGTCGCCTGCGTCTGGTCGTCGACAACCTCGCCTGGGCTACCGGAGCTCGCCTGCGACCATCGAACTCGTCGGAGCTCGTCGGAGCTCCTCTTCGCCGGCGGAGGTTTGTTTCCACCCCTAATTCTAACATCCTCATCGAAAGACAAATATAAAATATAACGTATATAATTCAAACCGTACAAGCATTAAATTTGACACAGGTTTGCTTTTGCATAGTTTGTGGACTAATGAGAGGGTGTTTCAAAAACTAATCCATTATTAACGACCTTAGTCATGCTGTTCAAAATTTACAGGTCGATTCTTTCCATATAACAATTCTATAATGTCAACACACCATCGACAAAAAAATATGGTCCTAGGTATGAACATTATGATTGCTACGTAGTATCATCAAAATATTTAATATTATTTAAGTCTTAGATAAAACTAGCATTATTGTCCACTTACAGTCTGTACAACCTTAGGTCTTATAGGGTAGCATTCAATTTTCTCCCATAATTCGTGTGTTATTAGGTGCAAGTTGCTGTAATGGGGGCAATACGTTTGAACACAATACGCAAGAAAACTTCTCTCATAATAAAATAAACAAAGATTACATTATACTTGCTTTCTCTCTAAGATAAACTTATCCCCAAGTTACATAAAATATTATATATAATTTTAATAGTCTAAACTATCTATATTCTAAATTTGCATATCAATATCTTCCTATCGTAACGTTCCTAACATTATAACCAATATTGAGATCATTTATATAGCCTCTAAGATGTTCAATCATTCGTTTCTTTGGTTTGTTTTTTGATACAAGGGAAACCCGGTCAGCTCGCGCAACTCTACTCCTTTGGAGTCCGTCTAGCTTCCATAGTTCGAATCCCCCAATCCGCACTCCTGCACGGGGCGCACCCTCCTCTCATATGAACCCCCATGTGACTGGGGACATGCAGAGCCAATCCAGAGGGACTCGAACCAGTGTGCGTACAGACGGGCTGAGTTAGCTGATCGGTAAAACCCCGGATCTTCTTAACCACCCCAACCTAAGGAGACCAGGTGAAATGGTAGCGGGGATTCGAACACAAGATCAACAGGGCACAATTGCCTATGGAGTCCACCTCCCCCATGGTGCTGCTAACCATGTGTCCCACCCGCGGGTGGTTGGTTCTTTGGTTTGTTGGTTACAAACATAACTTATCTATCTCTGAACCTAAAAACCTTTCATGTCATATGATAGAATCTCTTGAAGTTCTCATCGCATCTCATATATCTAGAAAAAGGCCGTCTCCGTAACAAAACTATAAGCTCTATCGCATTCTTTGTAAACATGAGACTTGAATTGATTGTATAGATTTTTCGTAGCACGCCCGTCCTCGCTTAATTTCTTCTTTTCTCTCTAACCATTAATAGTGGAATTTGAATTTTGACCACCACTCCCAAAAGTACACATCAGAGGAACCTCATTCCCACTTTCTATTTTATCTCAAAATCACAGACAAACATAGGAAAAAAAAAAATAAGAGCCAACATTGTGAAGTACGGATCAACCTCTATAATTATAACCCTTTCAACAATCACAGGAAAGCCCACAAGCAAATATCCAGAAATAATAGGCCAAACCGACCATATCCCAACTTGAGGGATCAAATATTATCGATGCTGGCCTCATTTGGCCTTTCTTGTTTTTACCTTCGACAAATTATAGCCACCCAGCCTGGGGTTACTAATTTAGGAAGTTGATGGCTTGAATCATTTTGGAACCTGACCAAACTTAATTTTGAGTCCAACCATATTTGGAAAAGGTTAAGACGGTTTTCATTGTGGGTGAAAGAGAGAAGAATTTCTCCAAAGGCGTCAATAACAAATTAAGTAATTTGTGGTAATTAACCAAGATACGGACGCGCTTCAAATTATTCGTCAACAACTGTGATAGCTTCAGAAAGCAAAAGAATTTTTTGAAGGATAGACTCCTAAAGTAATTAGAGATATGCATCACTATGAAAAGTTTAAAGATGTGATTAAGCATAATTGGGTTCCACCTAATTATATTTCCAACCGAAGTTTAGATTAGTGGCCATGAATTACTAATGGTGATTACTTGAATTAACAGATTTTGCTATCACATCATAAAGTGCTTGAGTGGATTAAATTATTTAAATTTTGAGAAGGTGGTTGACCTAGCCAATAATATGCCTGAAAATGCCTTCGATGAGCACTAAGTTATATATGGTCTCATTCCACTTGCTATGTGCATTACTGAAAAAGCTATCTTTTTTCGCTTCGTAGGGTATCTGATTTGGCTTTAGGGATGCCGTATTTTCTTCTCTTTTAGTGGAAGCTTTTGTTGTCACTTTTGAGAGATGGTTGGCTTTCTCTAGGGTTCTAGTGTTTTTGGCAAAGCAAAGTGTTGATAGAGGAATCATGACCGAGGGGAATTCGTGACGGAAGATGACACGTGGTGTGAGTTTTGTTCTGCTGAGGAACGCAAAGTGTTGTGCGTGGCGGAAGCTTTCTAGAGCAACACGAACAATAACTCGAACTAAATCACAACTAATATGCAAACACAACCACAGCAAGAACAAACAATTTACGTGGTTCGGCAAGTTGCCTACGTCCACGAGGCAAGGAGGGAGGGAGTTCTTACTATTAGAAATCAGAGAATACAAGTAGAGTTACAAATCTCACCGATCAAACCCTAAAACAAAGCTCTTGATCTCTCACAACTCTCCCACAATTGGATGCAACAATCCTCTCTCAAAGACTGCTCAAATTCGTCCTTACTTAACCCTAACAAATCATGTTTAGGGTTATATATAACTTAGAAAAGAATCGGGTCAAAAACTGAAGCCCAGCCCAGAAAAACATCGACGGTCGACCGCGGCGGTCGACCGAATCTCAGTCCCGAGAGTTAAATCCTTTACAGTCATTCGCGGTCGACCGCGTCGGTCGGCCGCCACCAGCTCCGATTCCCAGTAGGCTTTGTGCACGTTGGCGGTCGACCGCAGCGATCGACCGCCAGTCTGTCTGGCTTTTGTCTGGCTGATTCTCTGCTGTTTCCTGTATTTCTTCATAAAGGGCTAACGGATTAGACATTAAATAAGGATTATGTCTTCCGATTTCAAAAATTTAATCATAATGCTGAGTCACTAGTCACATTAGACAGTAATACTGTACACTTTGATGCTATTTTTTCGCAATTTAAGTGGTTGACAAATTAAAATCAGAAAGCCCTACAATTAATGAGTTGAATAAGCTAGTTATTGGCAGTCGACCGCGGCGGTCGACCGCCAGTCTGTCTGGCTTTTGTCTGGCTGATTCTCTGCTGTTTCCTGTATTTCTTCATAAAGGGCTAACGGATTAGACATTAAATAAGGATTATGTCTTCCGATTTCAAAAATTTAATCATAATGCTGAGTCACTAGTCACATTAGACAGTAATACTGTACACTTTGATGCTATTTTTTCGCAATTTAAGTGGTTGACAAATTAAAATCAGAAAGCCCTACAATTAATGAGTTGAATAAGCTAGTTATAAGTACAAAATCAATTATATATTTTTAAAAGTTTAGGCTTCGAGCCGAAATAACCCTTCTTAATTACCATGGGCATAGGTAAAGAAACTGTGCTCCAACGGACCATGTAAGCAGAGAAATTTAAAGTACTTCTAATAAATGTAAACACAACTGCTCGGGTAAAATTCAGAATTCATTGGATTTTCAGAAGAAAAAAATGCAGAGCAAAACAAGGAAGCAAAAAAAAAAGAGCAAAAGCTTCATGGCACAACCGGCCCACTAAACCCAAATCATGGGCTTCAAGCCTTGGGAACTTGATGGTCCAACTTGGCCCGGTAGTCTACCAACAATCGCGCTTTGATTCTCGGGTTAATTGCACACATATAGACCCTCTGCAGTGTCGATGTTTATTGCCCCTGTAGATTCGTTGTTGTAAATAAAACCCGGGGTAAGTTTTGTACGACTCTTTTAACCTCAGATAGGTTCCCTAGTTCACCCATAAGCGATATCTGACAAAATTTCACGAGCAGTTAAGTGCAAAACAACGATGTTACAGGGGGTCTAGGTGCAATTAACCCTTGATTCTGAGAATTTCTCTCTCTTGCCGAACAGTAAACTTAGCATCAATTCTTCTGGACAGGCAGGAGGAAAAATCAATAGAAAGCAATTCTGAGAATTTAACCTGTCTGAATGAGATACATTGAGCTTAGATCATACGCAGGTCTTGACCCGCTGAGGCGTCAAACAAATAAGCCAATGCTCCTTAAATCTATAACCGCGTCTAACAATGTGTAGTTTTTTTTTCTGACTAATGTGCTTGTAGCCATATAAGGTTCAACTGAACCCTGTGTCTTCCTCCATCCCCTTTTCGCTCTCTCGTAAACCACGACACCAGAGCTCGTCATCTTAACAACTGTAGCGAGAGTCTGATTTTGTACATCTGAAAGCAAGGAAACCAATGGCTATTAGTACTCGCGCTTGTACAACGTGCATAGACTGCACAAGTGTAAATTAGTAGAATCACAAATAATATGCCTCGTGTTCTCCACGCCTGCACCAACGCGCAGATTGTCAGCATTGACACGAGAAGGTAACTAAACAATGCAGACAAGAATTTTGAACAAAAGATGCCTAAGCATAGGGAGATAATAAACACTGCACATTCCTGTAGGGATTGAAAATACAACTAGGGAGTATTGAGAGTGAAAACCACTAAACATCCATAGAGATAAAAAATCAAAACAGGAACCCAACAAATCTCATATGTTGGTCAAAATAGAAGGTCCTTAGTTATAAAGAATGCATCACACATCCTACACAGATACCTGCTGGAAGGTACAACATCATTAAGCAATAGTTAGAAGGAAAAAAAACTCTGAACTTGAGTAGTTAAGTCTTACAAACTAGAAAAGAAAAAGAGCCTATGGTACATATTGATAACCAAGAAATATCTAAAACTAATCATTTTCGCTATTCATGATCAATCATTAGGCATGATAGTAAGATAGAGGATGATGTTGTGCATCGAATCAAATTGGGATGGCTGAAATGGAGGAGTGCTTCGGGAGTCTTATGTGATCGTAGAATACCAATGAAACTAAATGGAAAATTCTATAGGACGTTTATAAAACCAACTATGCTTTATGGATCAGAGTGTTGGGCAATTAAAAAACAACATGTTCAAGAAATGAGTGTAGCAGAAATGAGAATGTTACAATGATCTTGTGGGTATACATTAAAAGATAGGATAAAAAATGAGTGCATCCGTAGTAAATTAGAGGTTGCGCCTATTGAGGATAAAATGAGGGAGAATAGATTAAGATGGTTTGACCATATACAACGGAAACCCATTAGTTCATCGATTAGGAAAAACAATAATATTAGAGTTAATGAGACTAGGAGATCTAGAGGTAGACCTAGAATGACTTGGTTAGAAGTAATTAAGAATGATATGAATAAGAATAACTTAACGGAGGAGATGACCCATAACAGAATGGAATGAGAAAATATGATTCATGTAGCCGACGTCAAACATTTGGTATAAAGGCTTGGTTGTTGTTGTTGTATAATCTTACAAACTAAGATAACTGCACACAATAGCTACGAATCGTGGGGAAAACAAACTAGTGGTATACATGAACTGTAACTAGAGAAAAGTTTAAACACACACATAAAATTGACACAAGTTATAGCCTTAACTTGACCACCAATTCATCCAGCTCTTTTCATTCCAAAATGTTGCAACACATATTACTGAAAAGTAAGAAAGCTAGATCTATCGTTTCTCATCTCGTGCGAAAAAGAAAAAAAATCTCATCTGGCAAACCTTGTTGTGCTTTCGAGGAACCAAACCGAACCAAACGCAGAGAGAGAAGAACAAACGATCCAAATAACAACACCAACACAAACAAACGAATTTTATATGGTTTGGCAAGTTGCCTACGTCCACGGGGCAAGAAAGGGATGAGTTTTCACTAATAGAGAAGGAAAGTACAAACTGAGATTATAAAAAACACACAAAACTCACCAATTAATCTCTCAATCTCTCGAATAAAACCCTAACCAATAGCTTCAGAAAAGAATCTTTTCTGTGCTCCAAATATCCCTCTCAACTGCCCTAAGAAACCCTAATTCGTGTTGGTATTTATACCAAACACAAAATCCAAATAGAACAGGAAACCCAAAACTAGGCCTGATCCGACTGGCGGTCGACCGCCGAAATCGTCGCGGTCGACCGCGACCAATGACAGAGCCTAGAAAATCATTACAGGGTTTGGCAGTCGACCACCGAAGTCGTTGCGATCGACCGCGACCAAGTCCAGACTCGACCCTGAGTCTATGCACGTTTGCGGTTGACCGCAGCATGTCTCGCGGTCGACCGGCAAACATCCAAAACTGACCCTACTCCAATTTTCCTATTCTTCTCCAATGTCTTCGCCAAGTCTACAAACCTAGAGCCTGCGCAGTAAAACCCAAAAAACTGTTAATAACTTATGAGAAGGTAACAACTAATGCCAACCATAAGTAGACCTATTTCTTCTTAATATAATAGATAATTAGGGGGGGGGGGGGGGGGTAATATCCTAATTTTGAAACAAATTTACTTATATATACAGGCCTATTTTGAAAATCAATTCTATACCCAAAATACCGATCCAAGTTTTATGACATAGCCCACTTAAAGTAGTGTATCTGCAACGAGATCCGCTAGTTATGTAGCAGATATGCTACTATAGATCTTTTTTAAATTGGGGATTGGGTATAAAGCAGTTTCTGACTTTCTGTAACTAGATGGTCTAAAGTAGATCAGTTTCAAACTCAGGGTTTGGAAAATTTCCTCGATAATATTACAAACAAATCTTTATTCAAGAATCTGGTCTTTTCTTTCAGAAATACCAATACGAGTAATCAAAGTTTAGCTTCTCTGGAATCATTTTGACCCAATGGTTTGCATGAAATAAAAAAAATGATAATGCTAGTGATCAATCTGAAACTATAGATGTTAGAGCTAAAAGTTTAAATGCCAGGGAGGGAATGCAAGCAAAGGACAGAATTGCAGAGCCTTACGAGTGCTACATTCAATTCCAATTTCAGATAACCGAGGCTGGCATACGTTGGCATACAAACAGAAGGCAGGCTTTGAAGAGTAGGCATCGTGGCGCATTATCTATGACGCCAAAGCACAAATTCCTCTCATACACAATACACTGATATTAGAAAATAAAATTAGCCATTTATCATGTATCAGTGACAGGATAGAGGAGATCACTAGCCATTGCTGAATCTGCACCTTCTTTTTTAGCCTTGGACAGTTTTCTTCACATTTTGAAACCTCAGGTCTAGCACCAAACACCTGCAAGTCATAAGAATCTTCATGTTGATCAGCACTATAACTAGTTGTCCTCATTTTACAATTTTAAGAAAGAAAGCCCTTTGGAGAATGAGAAAAACCAAACAGAAGTGAAGAAAATATAAATCCTGGGTTTGAGAAAACCAAACAGAAGTGAAGAAAATATGAATCCTGGGTTCTTTTTCTAGAGGATATTCCAAAAACAAAAGAAAAACTAATTCCTCTAGAAGTAACGAGAACTTGGCAGGATAGAGTAAAGAAAAATGAAGGAATTTTGGAAAAGGGTCTACGCAAATTGTTTTTCTCAAAGATCGATGTATGGAGTTGAATACTGCAGAAAGAAATGTAAAGCGATAAATGTCAATTATATATACAACTGTGCAATGCATGAAGTATTCATCATATATTCTTCTCTTTGCTCCATAGATTTGCCTCACATTATATGGGATCTCTAGCATTTGTTTCTATACCCTTGTTAAATCCTTCTCGTGTAGCGTAGTTTAACAGAATAAGGACAAATGTTAAAAATAGACTATATTAGAAATTTAATATTCAAAATCGACCCAGTTGCATTTTATTTAGCAATTTCAATCTAGTTTCAGCCACGTCAGTTGAAACTGGGTCGAAATTGCGAAATAAGTTTCACAAATTGCACGAGATTGAGAATCCCGTGTAGTTTAGGATAGAATTAAACTATACGGGATTCTCAATCCCTAATAGTTTAGGGGGCTCATAAACTCCACGGGACGGGGAATCCCGTGGAGCTATTTCCTTTGCTAACTCCATGCTAGTCCCCTGCTCGCGCTCGAATATGCCTACGCCCCACCGGTTATGTCCCTTCCTCAAATAAAATATTGCGCTTTTCCTGGTGCGTTGCGGTGTTTTCTCGATCATCAAGTCCCCGCGTCCAGGGTCGTGAGCCATGCTCACTAGCGCAGCTCATGCGAACTGACGTGGTGGCACGTGTGAAGGAAAGAGGTGCCTTGTTGGGTGAGTTTCAAGGCGGGTGGATGCTAGAAAGAAGGAGGGTGATGCGTATTGACAAGTTTTGATTCGTTTCAAGAATTAGACTCCACGGGATTCCCAATCCCGCGGAGTTTATGAGCCCCCTAAATTACACGGGATCGAGAATCCCGTGTAGTTTAATTCTGTCCTAAACTACACTAAATTCTCAATTTTGTGCAGTTCGTGAAACCTATGTCGTGATTTTGACCCAGTTTCAACTTATGTTCCTGGCGTGGCTGAAACTAGGTTGAAATTGCTAAATAAAACACAACTTGGTCAATTTTGCATATTAAATGTCCAATATGGTCTATTTTGAAAATTTGTCTACTGAACAGAGTTTAGGTGAGCTCATGAAGGGTCACATATTACTTACTATCATCATGCAAATTTGTTAGGTATAACAATGATTAATCAATCATCTTTGCAGAAATTACCAATAAGAATGCCATAAACAAATGAAAATAGGTCGAGATGGTACCTCATCCAAACCAATCCGTAATTTCTGCCCACCGTCGAAATCAAATCAACCGCAAAGAAGCCACAAACTGCATTACGGGAAAATTAAGGGCGACACCTAACCATATATAAAACAAAATTAACAAAGAAAAGGGCTTTACTAAGCAATAATTCTGTTGTCAGCAACAAAAAACCACCACTTTGGCACTGTTTGGCAACCAAAAAAAGTGTCTTATCTAAGAGCTTGTGTCTTATTGACTTGGTCAATAAGCTAGTAGAGCTGTTTGGTGACAAAAAATAGGAGGAGATTATTTTGGAGATTGTGTCTTTTGCAAGTAGCTTTTAGAAAGCTATCTCAAGTAACGTTTGTCTTTGGGAAGGAGCTGTCAATTTTTTTCTTTCGTTTTTGTCCCTAATAATTCTAATTTTATATCAATAATATTACATGACATTTTTAGTCATTTAACAAATTTAAGCTAGTTGTACAAATTCTAATTTTATATCAATAATATTACATGACATTTTTAGTCATTTAACAAATTTAAGCTAGTTGTACAGCTTCTTTTGCCAAACAGCTCTAGTCACATTTTTAGTCATTTAACAAATTTAAGCTAGTTGTACAGCTTCTTTTGCCAAACAGCTCTAGTCAATCAACTAGCTACACAGCTATCAGCTTTCAGCTATAATTTCACAGCTTTCAGCAAGCTTGACAGCTTTCAGCTATAATCTCACAGCTTTCAGCTAGTTTTGCCAAACAGAGCCTTTGTCTCGACATCTCCCTTCGGTCTGCAACTCGTCATCGTTCAAGATGTCCATTATTCTGATGCAGGAACGCCATTGATTTGATACAGAAACAGAAGAATGATTGAGAGGGGGATCAAAATTGAGCGAGAAAAGAGCATCTTTTTATAGTTGGATTGGGGAAATTTTGGTGCCTTCGAAAACACATAATTAATGTGAGGATTACAACTAAAAGTGAAAAACCCTAACCTGATTCGAAAAATCAAAACCCGAAATGTAGTCTTAACTTGGAGCCCCCTTTGTGTATGAATGCTCCAGAAGCACTTATATACCTTTTTTTTGAGCTAAATAGCACTTGTATACTGTATTGCTTTGCCTACTAATTATGCACTTACATGTAACTCCACTTGTATTAAAGTTTTTTTAAAATTGCACTTATATACCCTCACTTATTTTGGCGGCACTTAAATATCGTAAAGTTTTTACAAATGGCACTTAGATACCCCCAACGTTTTTAAAACTAGTTAAGGGGAAAAAACTTAGTCAAGAAAAAAGAGTACATCACATATAAATTAATTCATTTATTCAACTAAGTTAGCATCTTCTGTCACAACAGAATAACAGAATGAATAAAAGCTGGTGTTTCTTCCAACTAAACAAATACTTCAAAAACTAATAAATTAAGCATGACAGGCCAAACAATGAGCTGCTCGATTTTTTTTCACGCTTTGTATGTGTGAAAAAATGCAATGTCTAAACTCTGATTTTAGTATCTCGATGTCTTCAATGATAGTTCCAAAGCTAAACTACATTGCATCCATAGAGTTAGAATTTTAAATATTAAGGCTTTTTCATCAAAACAATCTTTAAATACGCCAAATTGATAAGTAAGTTAACTTAGAAGCCTCATTTTGAAAAGCTGGTATACCCTAGCTCGTATACCCAAGATATTAATATATACATCCATAAGATCTGGATAAAAACAACCTTTTGTGCACCCCTAATTAGAGTCTAAGTGGATCAGGTGGATTTAGATTAGAGCTATTTATTATTCTTGTTGCGCGAGAAATGTTGTAATACAATGTATAGCCAGCTAATTCTTCAAGATTCAGACCATTTTATTTACTCTGGATGTTCACAAGAAATGCAGACCAAATCAGAAGATGGCAAAATAAGCAGCAAATAAATCACGTGGCTGGGCAGTTTCAACCGTGAACCATGTGAACATTAGAAAGCCCACATTATGTGCTCAAGGCTGGCTATCTAGAGCCAATGAGCTAGCATCAATTGAACATTTATTCTTCGAATTACTGAATAGTAAACTTTCACTGAGAGCTTTAGATGTGACAAAGCTCATTATACAGGCAGGAGGAAAAATCAATAAAGAAAATAATTCTGAGAATGTATTTTGTCTAATTGAGATAATAATAGTGGAGATGATACATCAGCTTTGACCTGACAACAATCAACACAATGCTCGTTAAATCTATATTTGTGCCCAACAATGTGTTTGCATAATTTTACTTGACGATACTGAGACCCTCTGTCTTCCTCCTCTCCTTCTACTCTACCCTTAACCGATAATGCAAAGCTCGACTTCGTTTTGCTAAATGATTATGAGTGTTTGATTTTTCGAAGCTTAAACAAGAGCATCAGTTAAATTAGTCTAGGTGTTTCCACAACCTGCAAGAAACTCTCGGAATGCTGAACAAGCGAACTAGTTCAATCGCAAGTAAAAAGTATAGACACGTGCAAGAAACTCAATCTCTGCATAATAACAGTGCTCTAGACATGCAGGAAACAACAAATTAGAAATATCATACAGTTAAAATGCTATATACCGACATTTAAGCTATCTTTGAGTTGATACCTTGGGTGTGTATAGAAGCACTTTCAAACTAGGTTTATGGAAAAGTTCTCCTAGATAGTGATGTGAACAAATTGTCATGCAGGATCCCTATCTTTCTTTGAGTACAAGCATGAGTAATCAAAGTGCAATGTCTCAACAATCAGTTGCTTTCACCAAGGGTTTGTACGAATTTTTTTTTGATAAACAAGTAAAGAATCTGAAACTAAGGACGTTAAAGCTAAACAGTCACATGCCAGGAAAAGAATGCACACAAGAAGATAGAATACACAGACCCAATAAAGCTAAACAGTCACATGCCAGGAAAAGAATGCATACAAGAAGATAGAATACACAAGCCCAATAAGATGACTCCACCAGTGCTACATGAAATTTACTCCAATTTTTCTTTGATTTTAAAACTATCATTTTAAAGCTTCAACTAGTTTCTCAAAGTTCCAATCATCGACGCCCGGCTTATATGAAGAGAAATAACAAGTGACATAAACGTAATTAGTGAATTGATTTCCGGAGTTTCATTGCCATACAATCAGAGGACATGCTTTCAGACTTTGAGGGAATGGTGCGCTCCATATTTGGCCCTTAACACGATTAAACCCTGGGAACTCGTAGTTGATTCATACCAACTACACAGCTCCTCTACATGTATCAATTTTATTTACATTTCATCAAAAGAAAAATAAAATCATATAATATGGTAATATCCCAGTTGTCTATGATGTCAATGTACAAAGTCATTTTCTGATATATAATATACTTAATCAGAAAATAATTAATCAAAATATTTCATTCATCACATTCACTATAAGGATCGATAAAACATAGCTATACAGAATTAGTCAAGACGTCACCCTTTCCAAAAATCATCAAGAGAATATGCTCTCTTAACTTAATTTTGTGTTGGTCATGTTATTAGGCCTTATTTTTTTGACTGAATTCCTTGTTAGAGAAGAATATGCTAGTTTCTAGTTTACAGAGTAAAGAGGGGCCTAATATAGCTAGATTGAGAGAAGTAAGAGTCATGCACCTCCAAACTCCAAGCAGATTGTTACAAAAGCTTAATTCATTGTTGTTGTAAAGCACAGAAGCACCATTTACAGGATATCAAAACTATAGAAAGCAAAACAAAAAGATATTAAAGCAGTTGGGGAAATCAATCACATTCTGTTATTAATGTTTATACATATTTTCTTTCTTGCAACCATGTACCTGATTTAATTGCAAATAGTACCTAAGGTAGAATCGCTCCAGCAACTTGTATTTACCCTTCCGGATATTTACATTCAATATTTTGCAAGGTCCTGATACCCATCCTTCTCTAGGAAATATTGCTCTTCATGTTTGCATCTAACTGCATATCTTCTTTTGCTGCTCTTAATCATTTAATCCTTTGAAATCCATTCTTTTAACAATTTTATGGTAAAGGTTCACATTAACGAACTGTAAACTGCTAAAATTATATGAATCTTGGATTATGTGCTTTGGTATTGATTATTTTCGCAACTGAGCTTTGAGTACTTGTGTTTCTTGCTTGGTTTCTCCTCATTTCAAAACTATGTGATCCCTAAATCATTTAATTCCAGATTTGTCAATTAAACGCGACATGTTTAAGTTGATTCGAATTGTTACACTGTAATCCTTTGTTTTTCCCCAAACATCATGGCAACAATGAAAATGATTGTGGTCAACCTGCTGCTTCTAGGTAAATCAGCAATTCAGCAATGACTAGTTATCTCCTCTATATTCGTAAGTGTGAGGAAATCCGTCAAAAGACACATAAAGAAGCTGCAGATTCAGCAATGACTAGTTATCTCCTCTATATATCCTGCCACTGAAAGTTAAATTATAGGTATATATCATCTGAAAAGAATTTCCAAAAAGATCATAAAATTATGTTAATGTAATCTTTCACTCTCCTTTCTTAATGTAATTTCTTTTTAAAATAAAAGGCCAGGCATGTTAATGCAATTCTAGTTGTACTCTTCTCCCAGTTTTTTAGGTGATTCTTTTCCCAGTGTTTTCTTAATGTGCCAATGATAAGCAGGGTTATCTTTGGCTCCAATCTTAAAAATTCCAACATTTTTCTTGCTATTCCCCTGTAAAAATATATAACTCAGTTTATATTTATAACTACCTTATTCAACTCACTAATTAGAGTTGTCTGATTTTATTTTTAGATCCATGCACAAAACATGGACATTATCAGATACGAATCATTATCATTTGCAACCACATAAAACTGCGAGAAAATGGCATCAAGTGTGTATCATTGTCAAATATGACTTGTAACTCAGCATTATGATTAAAATTATAAAATTGGGAAACATAACGCTATTTAATGTCTAATCCATTAACTCTTTGTCTTCCTCAGTAGAACAAAACTTATACCGCACGCCATCTTCCATCTCAAAGTGTCTTTGGTCATGATTCCTACATCAATACTCTGCTTTGTTAAAACACAAGAATTGAATTCCTTGTGTCTCAGGAACTCAATTCTTGAGATGCAAGGAAAGGTGTTGTACTGATAGACAGGTGAGAAGAGATGCGCACATTCCTCAGAAACAAAGAAACGAATTGAGAGGGTGAATAGGAAGAGTAAAGAATCCATCTCATGGTATGCCTTCATTTATAAGTACCCAATCCTGATTTGTAAAGAGAGCAAGCTTGAAATTTGGTTGTGAACTCTCTGAAATCTCCAATACTTGCTTCTTTCTTGAGGAGATGGCCATGGTGCTGGATGCTTTAGCTGAAACCATAGTCAGTAAGCTGGCTGAGGTTGTTGAGGAGAAGGTGGCAACTGTCCTGGGCGTGAAAGAAGAGATCAAGAGGCTGCAGCGGAGGATGGAGAGCATCAAGCATGTGCTTCATGATGCCGAGAGAAAGCGCATCCAATCGGAATCAGTTGCACGCTGGGTGAGGGAGCTCAAAGATGTTATGTACGATGCCGATGACATAATTGACCTATGCAGGCACGAGGGTGGAAAATTGCTTGATGGCCAACCGTCTACATCATCTGATTCATCAACGGTATGTTGTAGCTGCCCTCGCTTATTCTCTTGCTTTACTAGCATCCGTTCCCGCTGTGAGATTGGTAATAGGATTAAGAAAGTAAATGAGAGATTGGAGGAGATATATAGAGATATATCAGTCCTTAAGTTAGTGAAAAGTGAGCCAGATATACAAGTCACAACAGTCGATCCTCGTCAGACCTCACCCATCATAGATACGTCCGATATCGTGGGGAGGGTCATTGAACGTGATACAAACGATCTGGTGGAGAGGATAGTTAAGCAAGATGAAAGAAAACTTCGAGTCTTTGCTATTACCGGAATGGGCGGAATAGGAAAGACTACTCTGGCTAAGAATATCTTCAATCACCCAAGAGTGAAGTCTGAGTTCTCAACAAAGATATGGGTCTGCATATCACAAAATTACTCAGAGACCTCTTTGCTCAAGGAGATAATAAGTGAAGCAGCAGGAGTTCCTTGTAATTTGCAAACTAGAGCACAACTGGAACCTCGACTGAAGGAAGCAGTTTCAGGAAAGACTTTCATTTTGGTGCTAGATGATGTGTGGCGAGCAGATGTATGGACGCATTTACTACGTAATTCACTACAGAGCGGAGCTGTTGGCAGCCGAGTCCTAGTCACAACTCGAGATACCAATGTTGCTATGCAGATGGGGGCGGCGGAGCACATCCATGCCATGGAAAAATTGCCGGCAGAATCTGGCTGGGAACTGCTCTGCAAGAGTTTATATGCCACCAGAGAGGAGGAGGAAATGCAGAGCCTGAGAGGTGTAGGGGAAAAAATTGTTGGAAAATGCGATGGTCTCCCTCTGGCAATTAAGAGCATCGCCGGTGTTTTAATAACAAAAGGGAGAAATAGGAGGGAATGGGAAAAAGTTTTGGAAAAGGATGCGTGGTCTATGGGCAAGCTGCCTAAAGATGTGAGGGGGGGCTTGTACTTGAGTTATGAAGATCTACCCTCTAACCTGAAGCAATGTTTTCTTTATTGCTCTTTATTCCCTGAGGATTATCGATTTGTTCGTGCTGAGCTCGTGCGGTACTGGGCGGCTGAAGGATTCGCAGAAACGCAAGAGGATTCCTTCTTAGAACCAGCGGACGAGTGTTTTGAGGAGCTAGTTAGAAGGCATCTTATTATTTATGAAGGAGATGGTAGTTATAAAATGCACGATCTCTTGCGATCACTTGCTCAGTTTCTGTCGCGGGATGAAAGTTTTTGTGGAGAAGCACAGGAATTGACTACAGTGCCCGCCACGACGAAACTTCGACGTCTGTCACTTACCGGCGAAGGAGGAGTGTCAGACGAAGAAGGAGGACCAGCACTCACCCCTCAAACTTTACTTTCGCAGAGGAGCTTGAGAACCTTGTTTCTAAGAAGAGGCTCTTACAGTCTTGGGAGCGACGTGTTTTCTGGATTTCCACTTCTCCGGGTCCTGTCACTGAGGAATTCAGGGATTGAGGATATTCCAGATGCTGTGGGAAATCTAATACACCTGAGGCTGTTGGATCTTAGCTGGACAAGAATATCCAGCTTGCCGGAGTCAATCAGGAACCTTACAGATCTCCAGGTTCTGGATCTCGCTGGCTGTGAGTCACTCCGCAGTCTCCCCAAAGGCATTACTCAACTGTGCAATTTAAGAATTATTGAAGCATTGGGGGCTATTAACCTGTCCTTTGTACCATCTGGGATGGGAAGATTAGAGCGGTTAAATCACTTCAACGGCTTTGTTGTGGGAGGGGAGCAAGGCTGCAGCTTGGAAGATTTGAACCCTTTGGGGCAGCTGAGGGCGCTGGAAATACATAACATAAAGGAGGCGGTGGTAGCGCAGAAGGGACGACATGTGCTTGGGAACAAACGTCATCTTAAGGAATTAAGATTGGCCTGCACTAAACCGGGGGAATCCCCACCAGCTGAGTACAGCGAAGGGGAGATCCGCAGAATTCAGGATGTGTTTGAGGAGCTGGCCCCACCGCCATGCCTGGAAGAATTAACAATCGACGATTACTTTGGTCTTCAGTTTCCAAGTTGGATGATGTCACCATCGCTGGGATCTCTTCTTCCCCGTCTCACAAGTTTGGACCTTTATGATTGCGGAAACGTCGTGCAGCTTCCTCCTCTCGGTCTGTTGCCTGAATTGAGAGATCTTACTATTTGGAATGCCAAGAAGTTTATGGGAGCGACTCTACACCGGTGCTCTTTCCAAAGCTTGAGTCTATTTATCTCCAGGGAATGCAAAATTTGCAAGAGTGGTCATTTTGTAGAGAAGAGGAGATTACTGTGTTCCCAAACCTACTGAGGCTGACTGTTGAGGACTGCCCGAGATTGAAATCACTCCCTGGGGGCCTGAAGGGATCTCCCTTGAAGGAGTTGGTCATCGACATCTGTCCAATTCTGGAAAGGATCTCCCATCTTCCTGCACTAAGAGAGTTGAGCATCAGTGGGGAATGCCCTCTATTGAAAGATGTGGAGAAACTGGATTCGTTGGAGAGGCTAACTATATATCCACCGGGGATGGATTTTCTCGCGGAGGGACTGCTGAGGCTGCTGCAAGACCGACAGCTACACCAGGATGATGATTTCACACTTGTATTGCATTCTCAAAGCGATGTTCTTTTCAGTAAGTGCGTTATGGGAGGCGAATACTGGCCGGTCATCCAAAACTTACCCAGAGTCGAAGCCGATTGGGGATATCTAAATCTAAGATACACCAAGGAACCCTATCACTACGAGACCAGTTAAAAGCGCTCTCTTTCTTGGTGTTTATTTCTTAGTAAACTCTTTTACCAGTGTTATTTGGATCATCCAAAGGATGTTGTATGTTCCTAGAATAAGTTGGGTAATACAAATGTCTGGGTTAGCCTTTTCCTTTGAGATTATGTCTTGACTAGGCATTTGCGAAGAGGAGGATTTTCTGTAGCTACTTTTATTCTCTTGATGATTTGTAGAAAAGGTGATGTCTTGACTAATACTGTATAGCTATGTTTTATCAATTCTTATAGTGAATGTGATGCACGGACTATTTACATTAAGTATTTTCTAATTTGGTATATTATATATCAGGAAATGACTTTTCGCTTTGACATCATAGACAATTGTTTCTTTTGACAAAATGTAAATAAACTTGATGCATATAGAAGAGCTGCGTAGTTGGTATGAATCAACTACAAGTTCCCAGGATTTAATGGTGTAAGGGCCAGCATGGGGCGCACCATTTCCTGAAAGTCTCAAAGCCTGACCTCTGATTTTATGGCCATTAAACTCTAGAAAAATCAATTCACTAATTACTTTATTTACGTCACTTGTTATTTCTTTTCATATAAGCCTGCGTAGATGATTGGAACTTTGAGAAACTAGTTGAAGGTTTAAAATGAAAGTTTTAGATCAAAGAAGAATTGGAATAAATTTCATGTAGCACTGGTGGAGTCATCTTATTGGGTCTGTGTATTCAATCTTTTTGCTTGCATTTTTTTCCTGGCATGTGACAGTTTAGCTTTAACATGTTTAGTTTCAGACTATCTACCTGTCTATCCAAAAAAATTCATACAAACCCTTTGGTGAAAGCAACTGATTCTTGAGACATTGCACTTTGATTACTCATGCTCGTATTTCTTAAAGAAACAAGAGATCATGCATGACAATTTGTTCACACCACTATCTTGGAGAACTCTTCCATAAACCTAGTTTGAAAATGCTTCCATACATTACCCAAGGCATCAACTCAAAGATAGTTTAAATGTCGGTATATAGCATTTTAAGTGTATGATATTTCTAATTTGTTGTATCCTGCATATCGATCTAAAGCACTGTTAGTATGCAGAGATTGAGTTTATTGCACGTGTCTATACTTTTTACTTGCGGTTGAACTAATTCGCTTGTTCAGCATTCCGAGAGTTTCTTGCAGGTTGTGGAAACACCTGGACTAATTACCTGCTGCTCTTGTTTCAGCTTTGCAAAATCGAACACTCGTAATCATTTAGCAAAACAAAGGTGAGCTTTGCATTATCGGTTAAGGGTAGAGTAGAAGGAGATGAGGAAGACAGAGGACCTCAGTATCGTCAAGTAAAATTATGCAAACACATTGTTTGGCGCAAATATAGATTTAACGAGCATTGTGTTGACTGTTGCCAGTCAAAGCTGATGTATCATCCACACTCTTATTATCTCAGTTAGACAAAATAAATTCTTAGAATTATTTCTTTGTTGATTTTTCCTCCTGCCTGGATAATGAACTTTGTTACCATCTAAAGCTCTCAGTGAAGGTTTACTATTCAGTAATTCGAAGAGTAAATGTTCAGACCGATGCTCGCCCGTTGGCCCTAGATAGCCGGCCTTGAGCACATAATGTGGGCTTTTTACACGTGCACGTGTGCACGGTTGAAACAGCCCAGCCACTGCTACCTTCTGATTTGGGCCGCATCTCTTGTGAACATCCAGAGTAAATAAATTGTTATGAATTAGCTGACTATACATATTCTACTAGAACAATTCTCGCGCAACAAGAATAATGAACAGCTCCGATCTGAATCCACCTGATCAACTTACACTCTGATTATTAGGGGCGTACAACAGGTTGTCCAAAACTTATGGATGTATACATTAATATCTTGGGATTTTTTTCACCTCATGAGAACCAATGAACCAAATCGACTGAAACTACCATTCTTTTTTCTTTTTTTTTTTAACAGAACCATCTTATAAGTGGGGTTAACTTTCAATCAACCACACGAGGGTAATTTCTGTTAAAATTATATTCTAAATACCAAAAATACCCTCCTCAACCACCCCAACCGCTCGATTGCACCTCCACCCAGGGGCGGAGCTACGACCTTTTGAATGGTGGTTCAAAATATAGGGAAAAAACAAAGCATAGATATAAATAGAGAGAGGATTAGGTTTGGAAAAAATATATGGTCTGCCTGGTTTCGAACCAGGGTCCTCAGGCTACATAAACACTTATCCATTCCATATTTATCCGCTGGACTAAAGGCTCCTTTTGGTTTTAGATCTGATATATATGGTATATAAAGTAGTTTTCAAAATATGAGGTGGTTCAAGTGAACCACTTTGAACAGGCATGGCTCCGCCACTGCCTCCACCTTTCTCCCTTCTTCCTCCTCGTCTATCTTACCTCGATCGTTGTCCTCCTCCGTGCAGACCACGGTTGAGACAAAGAAGAGGAGGACTGGGCTACAAGAGAAAGAAGCGATGGTGGGCGAAAGAGGAGAGAGGAAGGCAGAAGTGAAATAGAGGAGGGAGGAGGAGGAAAGAGATTTGATAGAGGAGGACAGAGCTTAAGAGGATAAACGGAGGAGGAAGGAGGATGGGTGGATGAGGAGAACAGCGAAGATGTAACGGAGAAGCGGTGGAAGTAAGCTAGGCGGATGAGAAAAGAGAAGGGAGAAGAGAGGAGGGTATTGTGGATATTTCAGATAAAGTTTTAAACAAATTTTTTCCTTGAATGGTTGATTGAAAACTAAGCCAAGTGGCTTCTGTATAAAGAAAACTTAGAAGGGGGTTTCCATCAATTTGGCGTATTTAAAGGTGGTTTTGATGAAAAAAGCCTTAAATATCTGAAATTCTAATTCTACGGGTGCAATGTAGTTTAGCTTTGGCTTGTCATGCCTTATTAGTTTCTCAGGTATTTGTTTAGCCGGAAGAAACACCAGCTTTTGTTCATTCTGCTGTAACAAAAGATGCTAAATTTGTTGAACGAATGGATTAATTTATATGTGATGCATGTACTCTTTTTTCTTGACTAGTTTTTTTTCCCCTTTCCTTAACTAGGTTTTAAAAACTTTGTGGCATTTAAGTGCCAATTGTGAAAAACGTTAGGGTATTTAAGTGTTGCCAAAATAAGTGAGGGTTATTTAAGTGCAATTTTAAAAAAAACTTTAGAGTATTTTCTTGTTGCCAAATACATGTGGAGTTATATAAGTGCTAAATTAGGTAGAACAATACAGTATATAAGTGCTATTTAGCTCCAAAAAAATGCTGCTTTTAAATTACCTTTAGACAGGCCATTTTTAAATTACCTTCAAACATGGATACAAGTACCTCTGGAGCATTCATATACGAAGGGGACTCCAAGTTAAGACTACATTTCAAGTTTTGATTTTCGAAGTAAACGGTCTGGACATCCTATGACTAAAAACTTCTCTCCTATTATTTTACTTCTTTCAACTGTTCGATCAAAATTTCAATTTTATCAACTTTAATAGTTTTATAAACTTTTTTCTTTTTCTGAATATAGGACTAAGCTTCATGAAGAATGTGTCCACGTAAGCTTTCGAACTCAGAGCGATGGCGCATGACAAAATGATATAACTGTTGACGATCACGTTGTTTTTGAAATGATATGACAAAGTCTGGAAACGTCTCAGGAATAAGTTCCTCCTGTTGGCCTTCTTGTTTTGATGATGTTTAACAAACAATTTACTTCTAATGTTGTTTGTCTAGTGTTTGTGTTTTTCGTATTTATTCTAGGCAAACAACGAGTTGGAGGTTAGATGGATTGCGCCATAACGATCATATCAAATGGAGGTTGTCAGATATTGTGGAGTGAAGCAACGTAATTCAAAGTTAAAGATTCAAGTTCAAGCTTCATCCGTAAGATTACCAAGTCAAGCTATTGAAGATCAAGATCAAGCTTGGGTAATTTAGTTTTAGGTTTTATATTATGTGTGTTAGTACTTTAAGCTCAATCATATACACACATACACATTTTGGTTTTGTATATATATAGTTATATATATACCTATATGTTTTGGTTTGATAGTTTTCAAGTTTTAATATGAAACAATTGAATACAATTGAAAATACATTTCTTGTTTCATACTTATATGCATATATATGATTTCATCAATATTAATTTTATTTAGTTCAATGAAATCATGTTTTAGTGCATTATATGTGTATTTTGATAAAATACTATATTCATTGTTTATAAACTTCATAACAATAGTTTACATCTTCCATTAAGTCTACAAAATCATTCTGTATTGTTTCAAAACATGGTTTAGCCAAATTGTCAAAATTCATATGTTCTCATTTTCATGTTTGGACTATTTTGCAAAATGATGATATTTCTCATTTGGAAAGTCCTTTTAGAAAACCAGTTTTTGTAGCTTGTGTATTATCATGTCTACAATCATTTCCCAAAGTTTCATAATTTTTGGAATTTATTTGATATTTTTAAACAGTGTTTTAAAGTCAGCAAAACAGTTTTCAAAACCTGTCTTTTTCTGTGTCTGTTCTGAGTCCAGAGACTCAGAATAGTTTTTGTTGGCTCGCGGTCGACCGTATGCAGTCCAGAAACTTTCACGGTCGACCGCCGCGGTCGACCGTCAATTGTCCAGAGCCCTACCTTTGCTATTTAGTTGCTCCACGGTCGACCGCCGCGGTCGACCGTCAATTGTCCAGAGCCCTACCTTTGCTATTTAGTTGCTCGCGGTCGACCGCCGCACTATCTTGTCATTCTCAACGGCTATTTTCTGCAGCCCTTGTTTGGGGCTTTTGGTCTTTTGTTTTGGGTTTATGGCTGAGTTTTTGGGAGGCTATAAAACCCCCCTTGCTCTCATCCTTCATATCCTGTCTATGAAGTTTTAAGCAAGTTTAAAAGAGTTTTTAACAGAGGGTTTTATAGTTTGTTTAGTTTGTTTTTGGGGTTTGCTTTTACAAAGAGGAGCTTGCATCATCTGTTGAGGAGTTCATCTTCAATATCTTCTCTTCCTCTCTTTGTGTTTATAGAGAAGTTTTCTAACTCTTTTCTCTAGCAATATTATTATTCATTTTTATTTTCTTATTATTGCTTGTTTGCTATTTGAGTTAGATTTGATTTTTCTCATTGTTACACACACCCACATTGAGCTTATTGTATTTTTCATACATAGTATATTTGGGTTGGTGAGAGTTGTAACAATTGAGTGTGAGCTTTCATTGTGTTCTTATTCATATTAGAGAACAATCAATTATTATAATTGTGCCTTATTGTGAGAATCACTTTATAATACACTTGTACACCGAGAGAAGTGTGTGGCGAGAGTCGGGGATCGTCCCAAGAGGAGTGGCATCGGTTGACGAACCTAGGGAGAGGTTGTAACCGAGCACTTGAGGGAGACACGTCTAGTTCAACACTTGAGAGGGTGTAGAGTGGGATTACAAGAGTGTGTTAGTTGTAGAGTTTTCGGTAAACTAGAAAACCGTATTGTGTGGTGTAAACGTTATTCGGGTGAACGTAGAAAACCCGGTTGTGATAGTGGATTTCTCCCCGGGAGTGGGGAGCGGAGACGTAGGACGGAAGGTCCGAACTCCGTGATCATTTAATTGTGTTTGAGTGTGCTTTGGCGTTCATTTATATTTGTGCTCATTGCTCATATCGCCTTTTGTCTCATTATCTAGCTTGTCCACTTATTGTTTACTTTTGTTTATGTTACCCTTGTGTTTGCATATCCTTGCATATATCATATAATATATCTCTTTGCTAGGATATATCACCTTATGTATATTGCATATTCTTGCTCATAAGTAATTGGATATCATCTTGCAAGAATAATTTATTAATTAATTTTAATTGGCATAAAATCGGATTAGATTAGCATAAGACCCTAATCACCCCCCACCCCCTCTAGGGTCTAACACCTCCATCATCTGCATTTCCTCCTAATAGCCTGATAATAAGGAATAGAAATCTTAAATAGACCGATCACCCTGACGTGCATCCTGAAGAGCTTGGTGAAGTTGGTACTCATGAGCAGCACCAGTCTGAACAAACATGTGACTGAGAGCTAGTCACTGCTCACGAGATGAAGATGGTCATCCAATGGAGAGCCGAATAGGAATAAGTACAGAACGCATAATATATGTCATGATCTGTTGATCAGTACGGATCCACTGAGAATAAATAATTTGAGAATCATCATGTAGCGGAATCACTAGAAGTGACTTCTGATATAGAGGATGTAGATAATGAAGGTACAATAACAGTTTTGGATGGACAACAAAAAGATCCGTCAATGTAACCCCCACAATGCGAAAGCTCGAAGATTATACTTGATAGTAAGAAACGATGCAGTGTAATTTTCAATATTCGTAAGTTGCACATCAATGGGTGGAAAGGTGTAGAGCCCTTTCTTGTCAATGATTTTTTTTTGATTTTTTGGCTGTTAGTAAAAGATTGGGCCTGAAGTTTGGATAATGGTGTGACACCCATGTTTTCACACTTGGCTGCAGTCTAAGGCGAACCCAGAGATGTCAAACATGCCATGCACCTCCACTGTGCAACAACATATTTCACCAATCACAGTAATATCCTCTAGTAGAATCAAGTAGAAGTGAAGGTACAAAACAGGCAAATAAGAGAAATAAAAATACAATAGACATGATATAGAAAGAAATATCTCATAATGATATCATGTCTCGAATAGAATAAACTGAAATACAACTGATATACATCTGGAGTCTGAAATAACATGACATGTCTCAACATGGATCAACTAGAAATCGTACTAAGGCAACATGACTTAACAATATGAGTACAAACTCAAATGACTGAATGGAAACATAATACTACTGTGGAGTCCATACTAGTAAAAATACGCGATGACGACTATACAAGAACTCCGTCACCCTACGACTCTCTGATGCTCTGAGCCACCTGAAAGTTAAAATAAAATAAATGGGGAAAAAGAACAACAACAAGAGCGTCAGAGCGCTAGCAAGATTACCTCATCCGCCCTCGGGAAGGGCTACTAGATGTAGTGGATGTTCTATCTATTAAACATAGTCTACCTAGACCATTTTCCCGTATCTGATGGTATTAATACTTAGAAATCTACAATACGAGACGTAGTACGTCGAGCGAATATACCGTATATCTCAAATTATAGATAACTAAATGTTAATTCGAACTAAGCAATCGAAATATAACTGGAAAGTAAACATCATAATAGACAATGTATCAAGGCATCTTAATCGTCAAATATCTCAACAATGAGTCGAGGTCACTTTTGGCATCCGCCAAACACTCAGTTAAATCTGTTTGTAATATTATTGTGTCCCTGTGTAAAACAATAGGATAGGAATATCGATTCCTACACAATCTATACGAAAACAAAGACATAGGTTCACTGACCTCAGCGCACGCTCGTGCGGATAACTAAACATAGGTTCATAGATCCCAACACACTATCATGCATATAATAAACATAGGTTCATCGACCCCAGCGTACTATCATGCGGATAATAAACATAGGTCCATCGATCTCTTCGCACACTCGTGCGGATAAACAAGTGTCATAGGTTCATCGACCTCTTCACACGCTCGTGCGGATAAACAAGTGTCATAGGTTCATCGACCTCTTCGCACGTTCGTGCGGATAAACAAGTGTCATAAGTTCATCGACCTCTTCGCACGCTCGTGCGGATAAACAAATATCTGTAGTGGAGTGAAATTCATCACGGTCTCATTTGCGGTGTATTAACCCGCTAACTCAAAAGTGTAATTGTAACAATATTTTATCATAATCCTCTAGGGATACTCACATATGTATTAAGACATATTCATGACTATAAGTGTAACAATCGAGCGGCTCAAACTCCGCGAACATATCTCAAAACAGCGCAAACAAACTCTAGAAAAGAAGAAACTGGGCCAAACTGCCCAGAAAATGGTCGGCGCTATTGTTAGTAAAATGAGCATATCTTTTTTTAGTAAAACTATTTTTAGGAATGGTTTTCTGTTTTAAAATCTAGATTCACACATCTTTCAATTGACACTAGCTTGGTTCAGTTTGGAGTTCAATTTCAATTCCAGATTTCAGTTGAAGTCTACACATGTGCAGCAGTTTTCTCTACAGGACATGTTGTTAGTAAAATGAGTATATTTTTCTCTATACAAACTGTTTTTAGGAATTATTTCCTGTTTTGAAAACTAGATTCACATATCTTTCATTTGATACTAGTTTGGTTAAATTTGGAGTTCATTACTATGCCCAGTTTTCTGTTGACGTCTACACATGTGCAGCAGTTTTCTCTGCAGGACATGTCATTAGTAATTTGAGTATCTACTTTCCTTTATCTACTTCTTTTATTACTAAAGGAGAACAACAAGAAAGTTAAAATGAACAGTAATCTAAGTTTGTGAACAATGAAAAAAATAAAATGAATAACCAACCCACGTTTCACAGGTATGCAACACATCACTATACTCCCACATTCTCCTAGGTGAAGAAATGGCGAGAGAGTGCAGGAAATCAGCAGAAGAATCAGCCAGGCAGACTGGCGGTCGACCGCGAGTTAGCGGCGATCAACCGCAAACGTGTACGAAGGTCACTAGGACTCGGAGCTGAAGGCGGTCGACCGTGGCGGTCGACCGCGAGGACCCTGTAGGCATTTATCTCTCAGGAAATCAGTTCGGTCGACCACTGCGGTCGACCGTGAGTTTAACTGTAAGTTTTTGGTTCTCTGTCGGGGGTGTTCGGTCGACCGTCGCGGTCGACCGTGAAACCTGCGTGGTCGACCGCAACGGTCGACCGCAGATGGATTTTAGGCTGGGCTTTGGTTTTTGACCATGTTCGTTTCTGAGTTGATATATAACCCTAAACCTGATTAGTTAGGGTTAAGCAAGGACGATTTTGAGCAGTCTTACAGAGAAGATTGATGCATCCAATTGTGGAAGCTTTGTGAGAGATCTAGAGCTTTGTTTTAGGGTTTGATCGGTGAGATTTGTAACCCTATTTGTATTCTCTTGATTTCTAATAGTAAGAACTCCCCCCTCCTTGCCCCGTGGATGTAGGCAACTTGCCGAACCACGTAAATAGTTTGTTCTTGCTGTGATTGTGATTTGTTTATTAGTTATGATTTATCTCGAGTAATTGTTCGTGTGGCACAAGAAGCTTCCGTCGCGCACAACAATTGGTATCAGAGCTTCAGGCTTGTTTGAAGGATTTAGTGAAGATTCCTATCTGAAGAGTTAGATTGACAACATGGGAGAAGCAAGCACATTAGGTTCGTCTCTTACAAAGGCGATACAGAGTCTGAGTATCAATAACACGAAGATTGATGTACCGAAGTTCGACGACAAGATCAATTTCTGATTGTGGAGATGTCAAGTGATAGACGTCTTGGATGCACAGAATTTGGAGGAGACTCTTGAGTTACAAGAGAAACCTGCTGATATGGAGGACAATGTTTGGAAGAAGATAAACAGTAGAGCTTGTGGAGTAATTAGGTCATGCTTGATGCCGTATCTTATTTATGATGTTATGAACGAGACGTCGGCGAAGAGAATGTGGGAAACACTCAATGAGAAATATCTTACGAAGAGCATTAAGAATCGACTTCACTTGAAGAAGAGATTTTACCAGTTCAAGATGAAGAGGGGAGTTTCCATCAAAGAGCATGTCAACAATTTCACTAAGCTACTTTCAGATATGGCCAATGTGGACATCATGGTTGAGGATGAAGACAAGTAGATGTTACTTCTGTGTTCGTTGCCCGAGGATGATTATGATACGTTCGTTCTCACTATGATCAATGGAAGAACTACAGTTAGCTATAAGGAGATGGCCTCAGCTTTGGTTAATTATGAGTTGAGAAAGAGTGATGGTGAACCCTCCGAGAAGGCATCGGGAGATGCATTAGTTGTTGGAGGCCGAGATCCAAACCGTCGCCAATTCAACCGCTCAGAGTCAAAGAATAGGAGTGCCTATAAGAGTGTTGGTAGAAATCAATGTCAGTATTGTAAAGAAGAAGGACATTGGAAGATTGACTGCCCAAAGTGGAAGGAAAAAGCCGGGAAGAATAATGGGAAAGTTGCACAAGCTTCAGAAGTAAATGTTGTAAAAGCTATTGGTGAGCATTCAGATTCAGATTCTTCAGGCTATTCATGCCCTACATTACCGTCAGTTTGTTATGCGGATTCCACGGAGTGGATGATGGATTCGGGAGCTACATATCACATTTACCCTAAGAGGGAGTGGTTCTCTAGCTTTGAGGAGCTGGAAAGAGGGGATGTCGTGCTTATGGGTAATGACCACGTATGTCCTATTGGTGGTATTGGTTCAGTCCGGATTAGGATGCATGACGGTGTAGTGAGGGAGTTGAAGGAAGTGAGGTTTGTGCCGCAGTTGACAAAGAATATCATTTCGCTTGGAACTTTGGAGGCAGCTGGATATCGAGTGATCTTAGATGATGCTACAGTGAAGGTCACGAAGGGTTCTATGGTGGTGATGCGAGGTGTCAGGGAAAACAACCTATACTACTTGAAGGACAAGACAGTTACAGGGGGTCTAGTAGCTTCTATCACTATAGAGGAGGACACTACCACTTTATGGCACATGAGACTTGGAGACACAGGTGATAAGTCCCTACAATCATTAGCAAAACAGGGGCTATTAAAAGGTGCTAAGACCTGCAAGATGGAGCTGTGTGAGCATTGTGTACTTGGGAAGAAGACTATTGTGAAGTTTGGCACCGCTGTTCACAACACCCGAGGTACATTGGATTACATTCATACAAATGTTTGGGGTCCTTCCAAGAACACATCTCTTGGAGGGGCTAACTATTTTGTCACTTTCATTGATGACTATTCCAGGAGGAATTAGGTATATCCTATGAAGCATAAACATCAGGTCCTGGATATTTTTGTGGAGTGGAAGAAGAAAGTGGAGCTGCAGACAGGTAGAAAGGTGAAGACTCTACGTCCAGATAACGATGGAGAGTACAAGAGTGATCCGTTTTTGCAATTTTGCCGGGATCACGGTATTAGAAGACACTTCACAGTTCGAGAGATACCGCAACAGAATGGGGTGGCTGAGAGATTGAATCATACCTTGCTGGAGAAGGTGCGATGTATGATAACACAGAGTGGATTGCCTAGATCCTTTTGGGCCGAGGTGTTAGTTTATGCGAGCCATCTCGTGAATAGGTTGTTGTGCACTGCGATAGATGGGAAGACTCCTTTGGAGCATTGGTTTGGTTCGGTGGCTAGTGACTATGAGTTGCTTCGGATATTTGGGTGTCTAGCTTATTACCATGTCAGTGATGGTAAATTAAATCCGAGAGCGAGGAAAACAGTCTTTGTGGGATTTAGAGATGGAGTCAAATGCTTCAAGTTATGGGATCCACATGACAAGAAGATAGTTATTAGCAGAGATGTCACATTTGATGAGGCGTACATGATGAGGCCTGGAGTCCCTCAGCAGGTGGAGGGAGACCAGACAGGAGAGATATCACAGCGGGTGGAGGATGATGTGACTTCACTCACTCCAGAGAGTACTGTATCCATTGAGGCTCCTACAGAGGTGACACTGGGAGGAGATGAGATGACAACCGGACAGATAGAGGATACAGTTGATTATGGGACTCAGGAACAGGGTCATGTTCAAGGGTCCATTGCAGTAGATAGACCGAGGAGAGTAATTCGTCGGCCAGCTAGGTATAATGATGTCATGGTCGCATATGCGTTATCAGTGGAGGTCGTAGATGATATGGTTCCATCCACATTCAGAGAGGCAGAATCTAGCTCTGATTAGATCAGGTGGAGGGAAGCTATGGAGGAGGAGATGCAGTCTCTTCAGAAGAACGTCACTTGGACACTTGCACATCTACCTAAGGGTAAGAGAGCTATAGGTTGCAAGTGGGTATATGCGAAGAAGGAGGGATATTCTATTGGGTACATTAGGTTCAAAGCCAGATTGGTTGCTAAGGGATATACACAGCTTGAGGGCATTGACTACAACGAGGTATTTTCACCCGTTGTGAAGCATTCGTCGATACAGATTTTGTTGGCGTTGGTGGCACAGTTGGATTTGGATTTGGTCCAGATGGATGTGAAGACATCCTTTATGTACGGTGATTTAGATGAGGAGATTTACATGACACAACCCTTGGGTTTCAAAGCTACAGGAAAGGAAGATTTAGTTTGCAAGCTGAAGAAGTCTCTTTATGGTTTGAAGCAATCGCCCAGACAGTGGTATAAGAGATTCGATGGCTTTATGATTGGCCGAGGGTACACGAGGAGCCCATATGACCCATGTGTTTATATGCACAAGCTACAGGATGGTGAGCACATATATTTGCTTTTATATGTTGACGATATGCTTATTGCTTCTAGGAATTCTTCGGCTATTCGAAAGTTGAAAGAGGAGCTGTCATCTGAATTCGAGATGAAGGATCTTGGAGAAGCAAAGAAGATATTAGGTATGGAGATCGAGAGAGACAAGGTGAAAGGGAGTTTGAAGCTTACACAGAAGAGTTACTTGCAGAAGGTGTTGAAGAAATTCAGCTTTGATGGCAATGTAAAAGCTGTTAGCACACCATTGGCTCCACACTTCAAGCTTTCAGCGTTGATGTTGCCTATTTCAGTTGAGGTCCTTGAGGACAGAGATTATATGTCGAAGGTACCATATGCCAGTACAGTAGGTAGCTTGATGTATGCGATGATGTGTACGAGGCTAGATTTATCACAGGCCGTGAGCATAGTATCGAGATACATGTACGACTCCGGGAAGGGTCATTGGGAGGCCGTGAAGCAGATTCTACGGTATGTTCGAGGTACCGTGGATGTTGGTTTAGTATTCCAGAAGGATGAGAAGAATGGGAAGGATTGTATTGGATATGTGGATTCAGATTATGCTGGAGATCTTGACAAGCGCTGGTCTACTTCAGGTTATGCTTTTACATTGACAGGTGCACCTGTATGTTGGCGATGTACATTTCAGTCCATAGTGGCTCTCTCTACTACAGAGGCAGAGTATATGGCGGTGACTGAAGCTGTGAAGGAGGCTTTGTCGTTGCATGGATTATTGGAGGACTTGAGAATCGCATAGGAGACCATTCGGGTATATTGTGATAGCATGTCGGCTACCTATTTGGTGAAGAACCAGGTTTATCATCCGCACACAAAGCACATCGATGTCAGATTCCACTTTGTTCGTGATGTTTTGGATGAAGGAGCCGTCATATTAGAGAAGGTCCACACGAATGATAACCCTGCAGATATGTTGACCAAAGTTGTTTCAGGAGTAAAATTTGGCCATTGCTTGAAGCTTTTGAACATTCTTCAATGTTGAGGCCTTTGGAGGTCATTTGGGTGAACTACGTTCGGCTTGATTCCTTGGGCAAGAGGATATGTAGGCAGTCTTTCAGATGCAGCCGGTTTGATCTGTTTATAAAGATGGGGGGAGATCGCGTTTCAGCTCTAGTTTGGTTCCCGGACTTGTTGAGGGATTATTGGATGATTTGGTGCCGGCTCAGTTTTGATAGAAACATTCGCCGAGGTGGAGAATTGAAGAAATGGCGAGAGAGTACAGGAAATCAGTAGAAGAATCAACCAGGCAGACTGGCGGGGGACCGCGAGTCAGCGGCGGTCGACCGTGAACGTGCACGAAGGTCACTAGAACTCGGAGCTGAAGGCGGTCGACCGTGATGGTCAACCGCGAGGACCCTGTAGGTATTTATCTCTAGGGAAATCAGTTCAGTCAACCAACACGGTCCACCCGCCGTGGTCGACCGCGAAACCTGCGCGGTCGACCGCAGATGGATTTTGGGTTGGGCTTTGGTTTTTGACCCGGTTCATTTCTGAGTGGATATATAACCCTAAACCTGATTAGTTAGGGTTAAGCAAGGACGATTTTGAGCAGTCTTACAGAGAGGATTGCTGCATCCAATTGTGGGAGCTTTGTGAGAGATCTAGAGCTTTGTTTTAGGGTTTAATCGGTGAGATTTGTAACTTTATTTGTATTCTCTTGATTTCTAATAATAAGAACTCCCCCCCCCCTCCTTGCCCCGTGGACGTAGACAACTTGTCGAACCACGTAAATAGTACCCCCCCCCCCCTCCTTGCCCCGTGGACGTAGACAACTTGTCGAACCACGTAAATAGTTTGTTATTGCTGTGATTGTGATTTGCTTATTGGTTGTGATTTATCTCGAGTAATTGTTCGTGTTGCACAAGAAGCTTCCGCCGCGCACAACACTAGGCCCAAACTTCCCACGTTACACGTTCTCTCTCCCTCCCCCTCTCTGTGTATTTTTTTTTTTGGAAAACCACCCCACCCCCATCTCTTTGCCAGTCTCTGCCCCTTCCCCTCTCTCAACCTATTGAATTCCCCTTCGTCTCTCTATCCCAATTCCGACTCTCTCTCTCTCGATCTCGAAACAAAACGGAGGGTAGAGAAAGCTCAAGAAAGTGACGACCATGGTGGAAACGAGGGCTTCTTCTGAACGGTCTCTTCTTTCAACCTCCTCCTCTTCATCAACTGTCTTCAAGCCTAAACGCTCCAAGTTCCGATCTTTTTCTTTCTTTTTTCTTTTTGGTGAAATTTCTTCAGTTTAAGGGGTTTGATCGGTTTTTTGTTTGTTGTTTTTAGCTGAAAGGAGATGAAAAGGTTCCGGTTCAGATTTCCATCCTTTTTTTCTTTTTTTATTATTTGTGATCTAAGTGTTCTTCTCCACTTTGTAAATTCTGTCTCCTCATCCATTTAATGTTTTCTAAAAAATTTGAAATTTGAATTTGGTTTTAATCTCAGGAGAGTAGATGGTTAACTCGATAATTAAAGACTATTCTACGCGTTGGATCAGTATGTGAATTAAGTTTACCTTGAAGACTATTTATGGGTTTTTTAGTCATATTTTGATATGGGTTTTGTTTTTTAATGGTGAAATAGGATTGCAAGGTTGAGTTTCAGGTCAGACAATATTTATTTTTGGAGGACAGCTTATGTTTATGCTTATGGTTTGTTCTCTACTCCCTTTTTTAGGGATATTTTTATCTTTTTTTTTTTGTATATGTGCATTTATTTATGTTAGAAATTCCCTAAAGATTATAAAAATGTAAGCTCTGTTTTCCTTCAAGTTGATTTATAGGAAAAAAGCTATAATAATATAACATTGCAATACCTCTATGCCTATATATTCATGTATATGATTTAATGTTGAAGATACGGCGGTAAGGTGTGATATTTATAAACGAAGAAATGTTATGTCAATTGGTGTTCTAAAATTTACCCCACTTACCTTCTTTGTTTTTTTATATGTGTATAATTGGTTGGTGCTGTATTCCAAACTGCTCAATTAGATTTGTTAAGGACAGAGATGTAACCTTTAGTATGGTCGAATGCGCACCATGCGTAATATAACCTGCTAATATGACGAGAATCATTAGCCGATCTTGGGCTTCTACCTTTAAACAACAGGGTTTCTAACAATTTGACCAATTTTATTGATCTTTTACCAGATATAGTGGAAATTTATGATGTAAGTTTGATTAGGTCAAACTGATTTCGATTTTGTGGAATTTGTTTCTTGGTGAATATTATTTTTTAAGTTGCTAAATAATCTACAGTCAAAGTATTTTATAACTTTTAACTAGAGAATAGTGTGCTCTTGTTGCATTGATGATTTGAACAGAGACTTTAAACAAGATTTTCACCCAGTCCTTCTACATTAGATGCTCAGTTGTAAGATACTTTAATATCTTATTTCTCATGATTCATAATTAGTGGGTGTTGAAAAATCTAAGAATCCAGGCATATAAAGATACAAGTTGGATTTTGATGGAAGGATGGAACCTAAGTAGAGTTCTATATCAGAAACTACTAATTGTAAGATACAAGTTGGATTTTGATGGAAGGATGGAACCTAAGTAGAGTTCTATATCAGAAACTACTAATTGTGTTACATATTGAACTAAAGTTTTTTTTGTCCATCTTTCTTTTAGTTCTGGTTGTGCTTGAAAGCTCCAATTGGAAGTCTGATGTTCTGGACTTGCTTTCATTTGCGAGATGAGTTAGAGGATATCTAAATTTCATCTTTTCAGTTTATTACAACTTTTGCGCTAAATGAGCAGTGTAATATTTTTTTAAATCATTCTTTTTGCTTCATCCGAGAGTTCTACTTGCTTGAACTCTACTGCCAAGACAATGGAACAATAGAACGATCTTTCAATTATTTGAGCGAAACTAAGGTGTATTTGATCTTCATCCTTTTCCATTTAATGTTATATTTATATTTGAACAATTGTTCTCGATGGTAATTAGGTGTCTAAATCATAATTTCTTGGATTGTTTATGGAACGTGAATGATTCTTTGATTACAATTTTGTGCCACTTAGGGGTCTCTACAAACAAATTTTGCTATAGTGAAGAATTTATCCGACGAAATTTTATGGATTCAATAGCACTTGACTATAATTTTTGTTTGACCTTGAATTAACTATTTAAACCAATACTTTAGATATCAATTTAGGATGAATGATTTTTTTTAATAACATTTATTTATTCGTAAGTCTTCCATTTATTTTTGTGATTGCAATTTAGTTGCATGATTATAGAAAAGTTCATTTGTCACACAATTTCATTTAAGATCCATTTTGGACATCTACTGAAATTTATTTCATCGTCTTTGTTTCAGTATTTCTCCTTCAACGTCATGGTAACACATCCCCTCCGGTGCAGAATCATTCTCCTTTTTGTTAGAGAAAATCAAGAGGTGCTCTCTACTTCTGTTTTAGCAGATTGTGGATGTCCAGTACCAACCACTTTTGTTGCTGTGTGGCATCATAAAGGGTTTGGTGGTATGTATGGCTACTAAAATGGATAGGTGGCTGACATTCCCCACCTCCATTTCCTCATAGTAAGTTCTTGTTCTTTGATCTCTTTTCTTTACTTCCTTTCCATTTTAATTCTACAAAATCATCTTTATCTTTTGTGGTCATTTCTTAGATAGCAATTTTTTAATTTCTCTTTTAGATTTCTAAGATACTGGGAAGAGGACTCTAGTCGGAGCATGATTTAAAAGGTAAAATATTTTCTTTTAATGTACAAATATCAAATGCTGTATGGAAGCTGTTATTCTCTCACCTTGAGTTATCTCCTGTGTTCTTTGAATATACAAATATCAAATGCTTTATGGAAGTTGTTATGCTGATGAGAGGATATTAAATAAATAAATAATTTATTTTCTTTTCTTCACCACTTCCCAGTCGAAGCTCAACATTTTGTAATGAAAAGTTCTTTATTTGTTGTTTTTCTTGTAATTCAATTGTTGAAAGTTTGGTTCTAGGGTTCTTTTGGCTTGATTTGGGGCACGTGAAGATTTCGGAAACTATTATGACGAAATGTATGTAGACATTGAATTATTTGAAAGTCTTTTGACTTAAACTATTGGATTTTAGCCCCGTTTTCACAAATTTGTAATTGGAATTGTTACTACTTCAGTGAGTCTATTGAACTTTTATTGCTTATTGGTTTCTATTCTTAATTGATGCAGATCGATAATCAGAGAGGCTCACAAGAAATTTAACATCATATGGTACAATTATTGTATCTTTTGCATTGTCGAATCCTTTAGGTTATCTGTTACATTGTTCCTTCTTTCTATTTTTTTAATTTAGCAATGTCATTAATAACTTAAGTTTTACGCATTACAACAAACATCTGAAGAAGTTTGAATATGGCTCTTTAGGTTCCTCTCTAGCATCATGAACATCTACATGTTGTTTTAGAAAGATTTTATTTCAAAGACCGCAAAAGAATAAACAAAAAAATACAAAAAATTCTTTTAGGAATCGTGCTTTGCACGGGTCTAAATACTAGTAACTAAGGGGCTGTTTGGTTGTATGTTTTTACCATGTAAAAGGATGGAAAGTGTAAAAAAGTGGGTCCCAATGTCAGCTTTCATCACTTTACATTGTTTGTTTAAATTCTCTTTTATATGAAAAACTTACACCTTTTGATGAGGTGTCGCCGAAAACAAAATCACCAAATTAGGAGTGATTTTGTTGGAAAGCCGACACAATGTCATAAATGTGTCCAAAAAAATAATAAAAAGTCAAAACCTTGTAGAAAGTGGTGAGATGGATAACAACTTTCCATTTTGTGTCATAAATACTCTAGTTTACATTATACTATCCAAACAATGTAATACTATTATTTTAAGATTCATAAAGATTCCTAATCAAACAATGTAAACACTCGAATGAAAAGTGGTGAGGTGGATAACCACTTTCCATTTTGTGTCATAAATACTCTAGTTTCCTAAAGGCATCCAAACAGCCCCTAATGGAAAATCTTAAAGTGAACAGTAAACATTCTCATTATCCAAGTATTTATCTCCAATTAAACAATGGGAAAATCTTCTTTTAACCCAAAGTTTTACTCTAACTTATTTTTAAACCCACCTACTTTCATTATGATCCATACACCCAAAGTACAACACCCACTTATTTATAAACCCAAAGAATCAATACACCATATTTATATATTGTATACAAAAAATAAAAGATAAATCCCGAAATTACCCTTGTTCTTCTTCTTCTTCCTCCCTAATAACTACCCAGGACTCAACTCTCTCTTTCTAATTATCTCCATCTTTCTAGTTCTCCTCCCACTCAAAAAAAACCCTAAAAATTCAAGGGTTTTGATCTCTTGCAACGGCGTCCAATGTCAACTTGCAGGTTTCTCTTCGCTAGATCCTTCATTGAAGGGGGCGGTGGCAGCGGCCCTAGGACCACCTAGTCCACTCAAAGCTGACCAATAGAAAACGGTATGTTAACATTTAGAAATTTTAGGTTTTTTTTGGTAATATCTTGTTAAAAATGTCTTGTTCTTATAAATTGATGGATTCTTATCAAGCTTATGCTTCAGGAAAGAGTATGTGCATAACAATTTTGCTCATATATATCTATGTTTTGGTGACTAGGTTGATGCATAGAAGGTGTTTGATGGAATGACAAAAGGGATATAGTTATTTGGACCATAACGATTAGCGGCTATGCCATATTGTTGTTGGTTGAGGAGGCAATAAAGGTGGTTGATGAAATGTCCAAGAGAAGTTTGGTTTTGTGGACCGCCATGATCTTAGCCCATCGGTATGCCATTCTACGCCCTCCGGTTGCTCCTCACCATTTTCTATTGTCGCCAACACCTAACGCAATGCACAACTACCCCTCAATCAGAAACGATTCGTCAATGCACGTACACTAACTTTCCAATCAAATACATGAGAGAATCCTCCACTCTTGGCATTCGATCAGATCTTAGCATTGTTGTCACATTGTAACCCAAACGACAAATCAACTACAGCCTGCAATATGATGTACCAAGTAGTATCTAATGTATCGTGTTGTATGGAATTTTCTATATTATGTATATATAGATGATTTGTGTGTATATTGTATCAAATGTACTATCCAATGTATCATGATGTATCAAATTTTCTATTAGAAATTTATCAGTGTATCTAGTAGAAATGTATACAACGTTTCGATAGTGGTGATTTTGGATTATTTTCATTCAATCTTCATGGATTATTTTCATTCAATGTTATGTGCCTGAGTTTAGTGGTTGATAGATATGAATATCTATAATGAATTGATGCACTGATTGAACTGAAGAAGTTTTGATGGTAGGTTGTGGTAACTATAGCCTATTGGGCCATATTATGTTTCGTGTGTCCAATTATCCACCTTGACGATGGGTCCTCGCTTAATTTTCCAGCTTTTGATAAAGTATAGCACTTTATGGGAAAGTATAGCAGCTTATTGATGAAGTATAGCACCTTATGGTAAAGTATAGCACCTTATGGCAATAGTATAGCACCTTATCGATAAAGTATAGCACCTTATGGTCTCTGGAAATTCAACAACTTATTGCGTTGCGATAAACCAAATAAGTTTTGTTAGGGCCACGCAAACACTCGATGACCTATGTTATGTGTCGCGTGACCAATTATCCACCTTGACGAGGGGTCCTCGCTCAATTTTGAAGTTTTTAGCAAAGTATAGCACTTTATGGGAAAGTATAGCACCTTATGGCCAAAGTATAGCACTTTATGGTAAAGTATAGCACTTTATTGACAAAGTATAGCACCTTATTGGCAAAGTATAACACCTTATGCTCTCTGGAAATTCTGTACCTTAAGTTGTCTAAAACCAAATTAATTTTTTCACCGCAATGCAAACACTCGATGACCTACGTTACGTATTTATTGACCAATCATCCACCGTGAAGGGGGTCCTCGCGTAATTTTGAAGCTTTTGACAAAGTATAGCACTTTATGAGAAAATATAACACCTTATGGACAAAGTATAGCACTATATGGTAAAGTATAGCACTTTATTGGCAAAGTATAACACCTTATTGGCAAAGTATAGCACCTTATGCTCTCTAGAAATTCTGCACCTTAAGTTGTCTAAAACCAAATTAGTTTTTTTCACCTCAACGCAAACGCTCGATGACCTACGTTACGTGTTTATTGACCAATCATCCACTGTGACGGGGGGTCCTCGAGCAATTTTGAAGATTTTGGCAAAGTATAGTACTTTATGGGAAAGTATAGCATCTTATGGCCAAAGTATAGCACTATATGGCAAAGTATTGCACTTTATTGGCAAAGTATAACACCTTATTGGCAAAGTATAGCACCTTATGCTCTCTGAAAATTCTGCACCTTAAGTTGTCTAAAACCAAATCAGTTATTTTTTGCCAATAAAGTGCTATACTTTGCCATATAGTGCTATACTTTGGCCATAAGGTGCTATACTTTCCCATAAAGTGCTATACTTTACCAAAAGCTTCAAAATTACGCGAGGACCCCCGTCGCGGTGGATGATTGGTCAATAAACACGTAACATAGGTCATCAAGTGTTTACGTTGCGGTGAAAAAAACTGATTTGGTTTTAGACAACTTAAGGTACAGAATTTCCAGAGAACATAAGGTGCTAAACTTTGCCAATAAGGTGCTATACTTTACCAATATAGTACTATACTTTGCCATATAGTACTATACTTTGTTCATAAGGTGCTATACTTTCCCATAAAGTGTTACACTTTACCAAGAGCTTCAAAATTGCGCGAGGACCCCCGTCGCGGTGGATGATTGGTCAAGAAACACATAACGTAGGTCATCGAGTGTTTGCGTTGCGATGAAAAAACTGATTTGGTTTTAGATAACTTAAGGTGCAGAATTTTCAGAGAGCATAAGGTGCTATACTTTGCCAATAAGGTGCTATACTTTGCCAATAAAGTGCTATACTTTGCCATATAGTGCTATACTTTAGCCATAAGGTGTTATACTTTCCCATAAGGTGCTATACTTTCCCAAAAAGTGCTATACTTTGCCAAAAGCTTCAAAATTGCACGAGGACCCCCGTCGCGGTGGATGATTGGTTAATAAACACGTAACGTAGGTCATCGAGTGTTTGCATTGTGGTGAAAAAAAAACTGATTTGATTTTAGACAACCTAAAAAGTTTCTGAAATTGCCTCTGAACATCATTCAAATACTTATTGTTTAGGTAATTTACAGAAGTTAGAATCATTCCTAAGCCACTACTACACTACACTACAAATCAAGGCTTATAGGAATTGAAATTGTTGCTTCAAAAGTTCTCTCAAGTTGTGAGAGGTGTTAATCTCTTGGTTTAGAGATTGGTGTGCAAATTGGCAAGGTGTTTGTCAATTGGTGTTGCAATTTGCAGGGACTTACAAATTGGTCAGGTTTGCTTTTGATTTTGTAAGTTTATTCAAAATCATAGTGGAAACTCTTAAGCGGGATTTGTTTGGGGACTGGATGTATACCGGATTGGTGGAACCACTATAAAACCTTGTGTTTGTGATTGTGAATTTCTGAGATTGCCATTTTTCTTTGCAATTTATAATCTACTTTGCATAAATCTTAAAAGAACACTATTCACCCCCCTTTAGTGTTCTAGTGTATCTATTTTAGATCCTACATTTGGTATCAGAGCAAGGTGAAAGATGGCATCGACAAATACTTCACAATTCAAAGAAGGTCACTCAACAAATCGTCCACCAATGTTCGATGGATTGAACTACAACTATTGGAAGTGCCGAATGAAGATTTACCTTCAATCAATTGGCTACGAACTTTGAAATGTCGTGGAAACGAAATATGAGAAGCCAACAACTCCTTTTACAGAATGGACTACTTCTCAAAGAAATAATACAAATTTGGATTCAAAAGCAATGAATGCATTATTTTGTGCACTTGACAAGAATGATTCAATAGGGTGTCGACAGCCACATCTGCATACGATATTTGGCATACACTTGAGGTAACTCATGAAGGTACAAATAAAGTTAAAGAATCTAAAATTTCTGTTCTTGTGCATAGATTTGAATTGTTCAAGATGAAGGAAAATGAGACTATTGGAGAAATGTTCACAAGATTCACCGACATCACAAATTCTCTCATTGGTCTTAGAAAAACATACACACAAGTGGAGATGGTAAGAAAAATACTCTGATCACTTACTCCACAATGGGAAAAGAAAGTTACCGCTATTGAAGAAGCCAATGATTTGTCAACTCTTACGGTTGAAAATCTTATCAGAAACCTTATGGCGTATGAAGTTCAAATTGAAGATAACGAAAATTTCAGAAATTTATAAAACGAGGTAATTTTAAATCTAAGAGTTCAATTTCAAATAACCCTCTATATTTTAAGTGTAATAAACCAGGTCATATGAAGAAAGATTGTCCAATGTTGAAGAATAAGAAAAAATCAAGTTATTTCAACAACTTCAACAACACATATGAAGAAAGATTGTCCAATGTTGAAGAATAAGAAAAAATCAAGTTATTTCAACAACTTCAACAACATTCAAAATAACAAGAAAAGGAAAGCAATGGTAGTCACTTGGGATGATAGTGATGAGTCATCTTCAGATGAAGAAATTGAAGAAAAGGAAAGTGCTCACATATGTTTTATGGCACAAGATGAAGTAAGTGACAATGAAGAGCTTTTAAATGCTTTCAATGAATTATATGAAACTTTTGTGAGATTAAAGACATCAAATAATTTTCTTAAAGGTGAAAATAAAAGATTACTTGAAGAAATTTCTGATTTAAATTCCTCTACTTTTTCTAATTCTCAATTAATTGAATTGAAAGAAGAAAATTGTTTTTTGCTTAATGAAAATGAATGTTTATCTAATGAGAATATTTATTTAAAATCAGAATGTAATGATTTAAAAATTTGCATTAATAGTTTAGATAAAGATATTTCTTCTTTTAAATCAAGATATGAGGATATATGTTTGAATGTAAGCAAATTTAATAAAGGTAAATAAAATCTTAATAACATTCTTTCTTTTCAAAGAGAATCACAAAAGACAAAAGGATTAGGTTTTCAAATTAATAAAAATAAATCAAAGAAAACAATTTTTGTAAAACCTTCTTGTGATTTGTATGAATATAGAACTGAAAATTTGTGTAAAAAGAAGTCAAAATTCTTTTCTATTTGGGTTCCAAAAGAATTATCTTCTTTACATAAGAATTTTTATATTTCTGATTTTATTAAAAATATTTGTTTATCACCTAACTATTTAAGCAAATCAATCTCTTCATGGGTTTGGTTTCCTAAAGGCTAATTTAAAGGACCCAACATAGTATGGGTACCAAAATATAAATGTTTATTATTTCAGGTACCCAAGAAAGATAGGTCGATTTTGGATAGTGGTTGCTCCAAACATATGATTGAAAACATATAATTGTTATCATCTTTTCAAAACAAGGATGGTGGTACCGTTACTTTTGGAGATAACAACAAAGGAAAAGTCATCGGTATTGGATCTGTCGGTAATCCAAACAAACCTATCATTGATAATGTTTTATTAGTTGATGGTCTTAAACATAATTTACTTAGTATTAGTCAACTTTGTGATAAAGGTTTTTAAATTGTTTTTGAAAAAGAATCATGATTAATTTATGATATTGATTTAATAACTATTATTTTTAAAGGTCATAGACAGAATAACATATATGTTTTATCTATGAAAAATATTTTAAATGAACATTGTCTTATTGCATCATCTAATGATTCTATTTTATGGCATAAACGTTTTGGACATGTTAACTTTAAACACATGTCTAAGATTTCTAAAAATGATTCAGTAAAGGGTTTACCTAAGATGTCTTTTAAAAATAATTTTTGTGATGCATGTCAACAAGGAAAAATGCACAAATCTTCTTTCAAATCTAAAAATGTAATATCTACAAATAGACCATTAGAATTAATTCACATAGATCTTTTTGGTCCATCTAGAGTAGCATCTTTAAATGGAAGTAGATATGCATTTGTTCTTGTTGATGATTATTCTAGATTCACATGGGTAATTTTTCTCAAACATAAAAATAATGCTTTTAATGAGTTTTCTATATTTTGCAAAAGAATTCAAAATCAAAAATCTACTTCTATTATTTCTATACGTAGTGATCATGGAGGTGAATTTGAAAATAAATTATTTGCAAACTTTTGTGACAAACATGGTATATTACATACTTTTTCTTTTCCTCGTGCTGCTCCACAAAATGGAGTTGTAGAAAGGAAAAATAGAACTTTACAAGAATGTGCTAGAACCATGTTGTGTGATAACAATTTACCAAAATATTTTTGGGCAGAAGCTGTATCAACAGCTTGTTATGTATTAAATAGAATTTTATTAAGACCTATTTTAAAGAAAACCTCTTATGAATTGTTTTATAACAAGATTCCTAAAGTATCTTACTTTAAAGTTTTTGGTTGTAAATGTTTTATTTTAAACACAAAGGATAACTTAGATAAATTTGATTCTAAATCTGATGAAGGAATTTTTGTTGGATATTCTAATCACAGTAAAGCATATAGAATATATAACAAAAGAACACTAGTTATTGAAGAATCTTTACATGTTTCTTTTGATGAAAATTTTTCAAAATCACCTATTATATTAAATAATGATGATGATATAATTGATATTATTCATGATACTCCAATGATATATATTACAAAAGATGATAATTTACAAAATGATTTACCTAAAGATTTTGTAGAAGTTAAAAATCATCCACATGATTTAGTTATTGGAAATATTTTTGATAAAGTAACTATTAGATCTCATTTTAATTTGGTTGCTCATACTGCTTTTATTTCAACTATTGAACCTAAAAATATAAAAGAAGCACTTCTTGATGATTCATGGATAATTGCTATGCAAGATGAACTTAATCAATTTACTAGAAATAATGTTTGGGATCTTATACCTAGACCTCAAAATAAATCCATTATTGGAACAAAATGGATTTTTAGAAACAAATTAGATGAATTTGGTCAAGTTGTTAGAAACAAAGCTAGATTAGTTGCTCAAGGTTATAATCAAGAAGAAGGAATTGATTATGATGAAACTTATGCACCAGTTGCACGATTAGAATCAATTAGGATTTTACTTGCATTTGCATGTTTTATGAATTTTAAATTATTTCAAATGGATGTTAAAAGTGCTTTTTTAAATGGTTTTATAAATGAAGAAGTTTTTGTAGAACAACCTCCAGGTTTTGAACATGAAAGTTTTCCAAATCATGTTTTTAAACTTAAGAAAGCATTATATGGTCTTAAACAAGCACCTCGTGCATGGTATGATGGGTGAACTAAATTTCTTCCTTGGACTACAAATTAAACAATTGAAAGAAGGAATATTCATCAATCAAAGCAAGTATGCAAAAGATTTACTCAAACGTTTCGAAATGGAAAATACAACAAGCAAACCAACACCAATGAGTACCACTACATCACTTGACAAATATAAAAATGGTAAGAATGTTGATCAAAAGCTCTATCGAGGTATGATTGGATCACTTCTTTACATTACTGCAAGTAGATCTGATATTATGTTTAGTGTATGTTTATGTGCTAGATTTCAATCTAATCCTAAAGAATCACATCTTAAAGCAGTGAAAAGAATTTTTAGATATATTAAAGATACTACAAATTATGGTTTGTTTTATCCAAAACATAGTTCATTTGATTTAATTTCATATAGTGATGCTGATTTTGCCGGATGTAAATCCGATAGAAAAAGTACAAGTGGAACATGTCATTTCTTAAGACATTCACTTGTATCTTGGTTTAGTAAAAAATAAATTCAGTATCATTATCAACAACTAAAGCTGAATATATTGCTGCAAGTCTTGCATGTGCTCAAATTTTATGGATGAAACAAACATTATCTGATTATGGTATAAATTGTCCCATATCATCCATTATGTGTGACAATTCTAGTGCAATTAATTTATCTAAAAATCCTATTCAACATTCACGTACAAAACACATTAATATTAGACATCATTTTTTACGTGATCATGTGCTTAAAGGTGACATTTCATTAGAATTTATACCTACAGATAAACAAATAGCAGATTTATTAACAAAATCCTTAAAAGAAGAAATTTATGTTAAATTAAGAAGGGAAGTAGGTATATGTTCAATTGAAGATTTAAATTAAATTTTTAAAACAAACACATATGCTTTTATACCCTTAATAGTTGACTAATTTGACTTATAGTCGACTACATGCACAAGTCTTGCATATAAATTTTTCTGTGAATTAAAGTGTAGTCGACTAATTGCTTCTATAGTCGACTACTCTAAGTTAATATATTAAAATCAACTTTCTGTTGCTTACAGTGTAGTCGACCAATATCAGTTATAGTCGACTACTCTGAGTCATAAACTGAAAATCATCTTCCTGTCGATTACAGTGTAGTCGACTACTTTTACTATTAGTCGACTACTGATTCTGAACTCACAGTTTTACAGTTTTAAAGCTTATTGGTTTTTTACTTAAATTCAAACCCAAAACCCAATACCCAATACCCGTTTCAATTAAGTAAAACTCATCTCAACCATAGATTTTTAACTCTATCAATCCTAGCCACATATCTAAGATCAAATCTTAACCCTACATTTATTTTACTATCAAATCTGAACCATTCAATGTAATTTCTTTTAAAAGATAATGTAAAAACCTAAAAACTACCCACTAACCCATCTAAAAACCGACCCTCTTCTTCTTCCCTTCAGATCTCACTGTTTTCAGCAAAAGTTGATTCCATTGCAGATTCCATTAAATCTTCGATCGATTACAGAAAATTACAATGAAAAATAAACAAATTACAACTTTTGAGAAAATAACACAAAAATCGTTTATCGATTCTTGTTTTGTGGGACTTTGCCTGTGCCGGGAGTGCTTTGGCTCGTGGACCACCGATTCACAGATCGTGAGGGTGTTTGGAGATCCTTCCTTCGTTTATCAAAGTAAGGATTTGATAGCGAATATCTTATCGATGTAAGATGTTCGCTCTTCCAAAGATCAAGTCTGAGCTTAGATCTCTAGGAATCACCAACACAGGGGCAGTTACCAGCACGTTCCATCGTGCTTGAAACTGTCCTCCCACGACTTTTAACCACCTTTTTCGTGGTTTAACTGCTTTTCCACGTCAGCACACGTTCTATTTCTGATACGCCGCCACGTAGACTTCACATAATCATCACATAACTACCTCGTAACCGCTGTAGCATCCCCTATAGTAGCCGCGGCACCATGGATTGCCGCGCCCAAGCCGCGGCACTATGAACTGCCGCGTCTTAGCCGCGGCACTATGAGCTGCCGCGCCTCAGCCGCGGCACCATGTACTGCCGCGCCCACACGCTGTAGTTTGCATTGTTCTGTGAATTCACATTGTTTTGTGTTGATTCATAGATTATTTTGCTTCCTTTGGGCTTGTATGATCTCCCATGACTTAGATACTGGTGTTTATCACCTTCTCTTTGTCTTGAGTGGTATTTGGATGTCTGTAAGTATTTTTTTGACGTCTACAGATACCCCCTCCAAAGTATCTCAGACTCATCATTTTGAAGAGGAGTCTGGGACACTTTGGATATGATAAGTTTTCCTTGCAATTTCTTCAGTACTTTGTTGAGGAAGTTGCGTAGAATGGTCTCTGAATGGCTTTAATTCTTGACTTCCTCATCTTTTTAGTCTATTCAGCACTTTGTAGAATAGTTAAAATTTCTCCGGTGCTGCGTTTATCGCGTGGCCATTGTCGAAGTCTTGAATTTGAACTGCCGTCAAAGAATGGAGAAATAGTTTATACTCATATACTCATATACTCATCGGAGTGTTCGGGAAATAGTTTAACCTCATATACCCGTTGGGAGGTTTAAGGAGACGCAGTTTATACTCATATACTCATCGGAGTGTTCGGGAAATAGTTTAACCTCATATACCCGTTGGGAGGTTCAAGGAGACGCAGTTTATACTCATATACTCATCGGAGTGTTCGGTATCTATTTTAAATACAATGGGAAGTATACGAATGCGTTTGTCAATTACTGTGTGCTAGCGCGTCAGTACAAACTACCTCGCCACAGCGCGGCAGTATTGACTATCGCGTGTTAGCGCGGCGGTATAGATTGTCGCGTGTTAGCGCGGCGGTATAGGCTGTCGCGCTCGAGCTCTGGCCAGTCGAGTTTATAAGACTGGTTTGGGCCTTCTCGGGTCATTCTTCCCCGCTTCTTTAAGTTCGAAACTTTTCAACTTCCCCTATAAAAGGCATTTTCTGGCTTTTCCCCTCCTCATCTCTTCGGATTTGAGTGATTTTATTTCAACAAAATCTAGGGTTTCGGCTACTCTTCTTGGTTTCCAATCTTCTGTTGATTCTTTGACTTTTAAGCTTGCTCCTCCTCGTTTTCTGGTAGGATAGCACACCCCTCATGTATCTAGGGTTCATCTTGGTTTTGTATTTGGAGTTTTACTCAAAAACCCTAACTTCTTTTTTTTTGTTTTCTAGGTTAGAAACCATGTCACCCAAGAGATCCAGAGTTCCCAAGGGCAAATCTGTAGCCCAGGCATCGGAGGAGACAGAGGCCGCCGCCACTTCATTCGGAGGTGATTTTCTTTATTCAAAATTACTATTTTTTTCTCGTATAACCTCGCTTGCCTCCTTTGAGAGGCATCCGGGAAGAGTTGACGTCCTCCTTCGAGGGGACTGATGCTGAAAAATACGTATCTTGTTTAATCAAGATGTGTACCACGGCCAAAATACAAATTTGGCTCAAACTTGTGATTTTTGAAACCTGGAATTGCTGTCCAGTTACCGCGGCAGCTCGTACTGTCGCGGCTGAGCGCTGCACCATACACTGCCGCGGTAACGCGCGGCAGTGAAGACCGCCACGGTTACTTAGAGCATTTTGCCTTGCTCTCTTAGCCTCTTTTATTCAGTTGTTTTCCAATTTTGTCCGCAGTTCCTTTTCCTTCTGTGGCCTTTTCTGATAGAGAAGACCCAGGCCAGAGTGGTGTTCTTCACTCCTCCTTCAACGGCGACTTTCTGGTTAGAGAGGCCCGCCAGTTTAGTGAAAATTGTGATGATAGTGTTCCTGAGTTAGTTCGTGAAGGAATTCGTCGCACTCAGCGAGCATTGCTGACTGACTCGCCTCTAACTCCAATTCGAGATTCCACCGAACCGTTGAAGAAACCTGATTATTTATTTGGGGATTCGATTGAAGACCCAGATAATCTTAGCCGTGGTCCTGAACTTTGGTTGAATCAACACGAAGGTGATTTTCTATTTGTAGGCTGTCAAAAATTACAATAGATAGCTGATCCCCATCAAACACCGATGATGGAAGTTATAATCTGACGACTTCCAGAAGGTTACAATTTGAAGACTTTCATCAAACACCGATGATGGAAGTTATAATCTGACGACTTCCAGAAGGTTACAATTTGAAGACTTTCACGCAGACTGATGAAGGTTACAATCTGACGACCTTCGCAACAACTGATGGAAGCTCTAATCAAACAGCTTTCATAATCAACATCGGGAGTTACAATCTGACGACTCTCATATATCAGAGAGCTAAAGCAAAGATTACAAAATGACGATCTTTGCAACGCTTCGACAGAAAGAGACTACAAATCGACGGTCTCTTCAAATCAAACTATGGAAGTCCTCCCCGCACACCAGCATCAAGATGCATCGCGTTCATAGCCACGAACGCAACTCATACCGCAGCTCAACGCAGCTCAAACGCAACTCTAAAAAGCTGCAAACGCAGCTCCAAAAGCTACAAACGCAGCTCCAAAAGCTGCAAACGCAGCTCCAAAAGCTGCAAACGCAGTTCATGTTCGACCACAAACGCAGTCTCCGAAAGCTATCAACGCAGCTTTCACCTGCTGCCAAACGCAGCTCAAATTCGCTGCCAGACGCAGCTCCAATTCGCTGCCAGACGCAGCTCCAATCCGCTGCCAGACGCAGCTCCAATCCGCTGCCAGACGCAGCTCCAATCCGCTGCCAGACGCAGCTCCAATCCGCTGCCAGACGCAGCTCCAATCCGCTGCTCCAAACCGCTGCCAAACGCAACTCAAAACCGCTGCCAAACGCAGCTCTAATCGCTGCCAGACGCACCTTCAAACATCGAAGAACGCAGCTCTACATCGCTGCAAAACGCAGCTTTACAACGCTGCAAACGCAGCTTCATATCGCTGCAGGACGCGCCTCCAGACGCTGCGTTCAAACGCAGAATTTACACCCGAACGCGGATTTTGCGTTTGACTCGTTCAAACACGAGCTGAACAGTTTCAAAACTGTTTCCCACGATCTGAGGGGATCACAACTCCACTCAGGAGTGATTTAAGGAGTGGTTACATTCCATTAGCCCCACTTAGGAGCGAATTAAGGAGGTGGTTACACCCCTTAATCCCCTATAAATAACTGAAAATCAATTCAGTTCGGAGGTTCGGTCTGTTGGAACTTCTTGGCAGCAACAGGGGCAAGATCTTTCATCCTTTGGTTCTGATCTCCAGCTGGTACATGGCAGCGAAAAGAGGATCATTCATCCTTCGGTTGGAGCTTTGGAGATCGGCAACAAGATCTTCTTCATCCTTGGCTTATAACCGACTTTCGGTTAAATCAACTCTTTCATAGAGTTTTAAACTCGTTCAGAGTTCTCCACAACGTCAAATCGTGAGGAGAAGACCACGTTCCAGTGAATCAAGATATCGGATCGTCAACGAGAAGCAAACTCGACGCGAGCATTCGAGAGAGGCATCTCATCGCCACCGTGAAGAACCCAGAATTAAACAAAGGGGAGAATCCAGATCATTCTCCTCTCTTTTGTAATCAGGAAATCCAAATTGTAATCAAGATTGAGAGGGTTGTAATCATTCTTTTTCTAAGCAGTTAGAGAGAATAAAATCAGGTGGCTATGCGCAAGATCAGCAAAGTTTTCAAGGAGACTAAAACTCCAGATGTGGCCGACTCGCCGAAGGACTGTCTCCCTTGGGGGTTGCACTGTTCATACAGTCCCCTCTCTGAAGGAGAGGACTTAGCTTCGGCACAACTCCAAAAAATCCGATCCTCCAATCAACGCGAGTTCCACGTTTTCGAGCCTCAACACGAGCTCTGCATAAGCCAAGCTAAACCCAGCCCTCAGGGGTGCGTTTCACCAGCAACACCTAGAGCTCAGACATGCGTTCGGGTGACGAAATTCAATACAAAGCCTGGTGTATACCGTGGAGCTTCGGGGCGCTGCCCCGAACCCCGCCGGGGGGTATTCCATCCCCCCCGGACCCCCTGGCCAGGGGCACGCCGCCCCCTGGACCCCCGGCTCGCTGACCGGACAGCGAGACCCCCGAATACTCTGCGTAGCGTGACTAGATTGAGGGGCGGATGTCAAAAGTCTATGGATTCAAGGCATCTCAACCAGATCCATGTTCACCAAGAGCCAGTCTTGTCCAATCATGGGCTGGGGGTTCCAATTCAAAGCTCACGATCAGTGAGTAACTCTCCTCGAATCTTTACAATAGATTTGAGAGAGTTCATATCGAGAGAAAGACCGATGCAACAAGTCATTCGTTCATTCCAATGTGAACGACTGATTCCTACGGTCCTCTCAGGATGTCAATGCTGCTCATATGCGGTCAAGCTGTTGGTGTTCGACCAATTTACGAACGTTGCTTTGCCCAACCAACGACGACGTTCTCACAAGAAGAAGTCTCCAGAGATCGAATATCCTGGGGTCACTATCAATGTGATAGATGGAGGAAAAGCCTCAGGTCCTAGTTCAGATGACTCTGAGACGAGTCGTTCACCGACCGTAAGAGAAATTGCTAACGAGTTTGAAGGAGTCTACCAACGCACTCGGACGCGAACAGGAGCCATTCCCCCTGTCAACTATCAGAGGTTCGCCAAAGGAACTAATTCCGATGATGAACACTCAGCCATTGCGGAGTCTCAATCATCAAGCTCTTTTGTTGGGCATGAGAGCTTCACCCACATGGCAGAACATTCTGAAGATCTTTCAAAGAGGATTGCTGAGCAAGACGCTATGCTCAAATCACAGCAGAAGACCCTCAATGAACTCCTAGACCTGTTGACTCAACTCGTCGCAGACAAGGCTAAATCTCAGAAGACAGATTCGCCACCTAGGCAAGAATCCTCCCGGAGAGGAAAAACGTCTTCATCCCGACCTCACACAAGCAAAGGGAAGGGAAAAGTGGTTGATGACATGGCTTCTGACCAAGAAGCCCCCAACCTAGAATCTTCCTCTGATGAAGAAAGAGAGACTGAGAATGAGCGAAATCTATAGTCTGCCAAAATGGAAGAATTAGAAGCCCGTCTCAATGCCTTTGCTGATAGAAGCGAGCTCCAAGATGAGGGAGTTGTCAGGCCCTACCCTGCCGAATGGGACGCAGCCCCTTATCCTCCAAAATTTGAAGTCCCGACGCTACAAACTTTTGACGGCACGGGATCACCGAACCAACTATCATTTCAAGTCACAGACTAGGAATGTGATATCAAACGACGCCATACTGGCTCGATTGTTCATTGGTACCCTCAAGGGAGTTACCTTTGAATGGTTCAGGAAACTACATGCCGGATGTATCCAAAGATGGGCAGATTTAGAGAGACTCTCCTCGCCACTAAGCAGAAGAAGAGGGAGTCTGTCAAAGCCTTCGTCAAAAGGTTTCGAAACATGGCTCTGCGATGTCCGACAAGTATGACACAGTCTACCTTAGTGGAGACCTGTCGACACAACTTGCAGACCGACCTTCTAGCCCGAATCGGAGTTGCAGAATGCCGTTCTTGGAGACAACTAATCTCACAAGGCGAACAGGCTCAAAAGATTATTGCCAGGATTAAAGCTGAAGAACAAAGTAGGCAGGATCAGCCTGAGCAATCGGACCAAGCACAATCTTCTCCTGAGCAATCGGACCAAGCCTAATCTTCTCAGTCAGAAGGGGAAGATACTATAACTACTGAAGCCAATCCTCTTCAGTAGGATGGCGGGTCCACCAAAACTATCACGTTAACCGTCACCTCTGATAGTCATTTTCCTCCAAATTCCCCTACCAATCCTCTTCAAGTAGGATGGCGGGTCCACCAAAACTATCATGTTAATGATCACCTCTGATAGTCCATTTCCTCCAAATTCTCCCATCAATCCTCTTCAAGTAGGATGGCGGGTCCACCAAAACTATCACGTTAACCGTCACCTCTGATAGTCATTTTCCTCCAAATTCCCCTACCAATCCTCTTCAAGTAGGATGGCGGGTCCACAAAAAACTATCATGTTAATGATCACCTCTGATAGTTCATTTCCTCCAAATTCCCCCATCAATCCTCTTCAAGTAGGATGGCGGGTCCACCAAAACTATCATGTTAATGATCACCTCTGATAGTCCATTCCCTCCAAATTCTCTTGCCAATCCTCTTCAATAGGATGGCAGGTCCACAAAACTATCACGTTAATATTTACCTCTGATAGTCCATCAACTTGCCAATCCTCTTTAAGTAGGATGGCAAGTCCACAATAACTATCACGTTAACAGATACCTCTGATAGTCAAACTCATCAGATAATGGCCTACCAGGTGATGTGCCTCTATTCCGACTTCATGGATAGTGCCCCACTAGGTGATGTGTGTAGGCATCGAAAATTGCCTATAGGTCTCCACAACGGTTCAGTGTTAAAGAGCGACGATGAACGTCACCATCCGATCCACAGGAGTCCAATGGACGTCGACGAACGACTGAAGTGAATCGACGAGCTGCATGAGCGGATAGGATTTCGGAACAACGAAGATCCCGGCAATGGAACCCGGCACTGTTCACAGAAAGGGCAACACCCTTCACACCTCGACCACTCTACAGACAATCCGACCACCAGAGAGGATCGAACTCTTCGTCAAGCATCCAGTGCACCTGAAATCACGCAAATCCGAATTCGGACGAAGAGTTTACAGGGGAAACAATCAACACCACTCAAACAAGAGTCCTGGGAAACCAAAACACCCGGGGGTGTCTAGGAAAAGCCTAGACACCCCAGGGGTGTCTCGGCCGGGCTGGTTTTGGAGGATAGGCTCTTGGATTTTTTGGAGATCCGGAGTTCTAGAGAGGAGGCGGCGAAGCCCTGCCGGAGCGAGGAGGGCGTTTCAACAACAGCGGCGAAGCCCTGCCGGATTCTTCATCAAATCAAGCTCTACAACAGAGGAGTGATCGAGAGCTTCTACAACAGCGGCGAAGCCCTGCCGGAGTGAGGATCGAGCGCTACAACAGTGGCGAAGCCCTGCCGGATTGAAGAGTGATCAAGCACTACAGCGGCGAAGCCCTGCCAGATTCTTCACCAGATCCACTGCTTCAACAAAGGAGAGATCTTCATCAGATTCTTCATCACCCATTCCCCCTTTTTCCTTAGTGTTACCCTTCGCGGTAAATCACTAAGAAGAGCTTATATCTCGCTTTAGCCGAGATAGACGCTTTACACTTCTAGATCCCTTCGCGGATCAACGAGGTGCTGTCCGATTCTTCGGTTCAGATTTCTAGATCTCACAAGGATCGACGAAGCTCTGTCCGATTGATCCGGAACAGATCTGAGTGCCCGGTGGTCCACGGATATTGACGTCCCCGTCACAGGCAAAAGACCCACGCAAGCAAGAGACCGCAAAACAGGATCTTGCGTTTGTTTTGACAAGAGTTGTAACCCTTTTGTTTTCATTGTGTAAAAGGTCTTATAAAAAGACAATCTTTTTATTTTCATTGTAACGACTAAAGTTGTAATGAATACAGCAATGAATACAACAACTTTTGATGCAAACAAGCTGGCGACCACAGTGGGAGCCAACGGCATCGCTACCGACGCCGTCGTGACGCAACCGGCACTCAAGATCCGGGTGAATGAAGAGATCGAATACGAGTTCGATCGGCAAAAATCCAAAGAAGGCCTCTCTTCCTCCTCCTCCAGATCCGCCTCTCCGAACAGGCACATAAAGGTCAATTCTTCCAGAAATGTTTGCAGGACCTGCGGCTCGGAGATCCAAGACCCCGTTGCAGCCGCTGCGCTTGCACCACGTGACGTCCCCGCATCGTCCAACGTGGTCGAGACCGCAGATCCGGGCTCCTCTCTTGCCGAAGAGATGGCTATTGAAGACGCTCCAACATTATCAAAGAGAGCACGCCAAAGACGACGTCAACACCTGGCTCGTCAACTGGCCAAGGCTTTGGAGCCGATGGATGGGATCCGCTACAACAAAGATCTCAAGTCCAGACATCGCCACGAACAGCAACGGCAAACAACCGACCCCTCCTCCAAAGCAGAAACGAACAAATGGGTTCGTGTCAAAAGAACCCGTTCTACTCTAGAGGAGCGAATCCAGAAGCGCCGCGCCTTGCGTGCGCATACCCGGACCCTTGTGCGAAAAACACAAGAAGCGCAAAGGGAAAAGGCAGTTAAGAGATCGCCGAGATCCAAACAGGTTTGGGTGCCAAAGGCCAAATCAACGCCTAAGGCAAAAGCAGGCGACGTTGCTCTCCGGCCTTCATCAAGTTCAGATCCCGAACCTCCGATGAAGCCCTACCACAACGCAGATCTCCCCAAGTTTAGGAATCCTCCGAACGACCGTATCAGTGCTCTACCCGAGAATCGAGGAAAAGCGCTGGTTAAGGAAAGCCGGAGATCGTTGAAGGAGTTCCAAGCCAACATCCGGACCGGGGGTCGTACACAACCTCCTAACAAACAGATTCCTGCAACGGCCCGCTCGGCGATGCGTGCAGAAAATCAGGAGCCCGTTAAGGTTTCACCCTCACAAAGGTGTGATCCCAAACGTGTGACTCCTGCAAACGCCAACAAGGCAATAGTTACTCAGAGGAGAACGCGTCGGACAGACGAACGCGTTATACCTGAGAACCCATGTGAGCAGCCGATAGGTTACTCCGACCGCAACGTCGATGAGTTGTACTATCAGGCTGGGGGTGCGAATGAATCTCAAAAGAGAAGTACCCGGGAAGCGGACTCTCACTGTCCGTGTACCAAAAATATCAGGGCAGTATTATCAACATGTAGCTGCCCCAAGACCGCTCCACAGAGGGTCTCGATACTCGAGAGAATCTCCGATGGAACAACGAAGCCTGAATCAGGGCATTCCCACCAAAGAGGATCGATTGCTCGAGATGATGAACTCCCAGAAGTTACCATCAACGTGGTCAACAAGGGAAAATCTCCAATCATTTCGAGTGGTTCTAACCCTAATTTCTCTCCAGGAAGAAGAGTCAGCACAGGGATAGCCCAACGAATAGCTCAGCTTCAGCTAGAAGCCGTTGGACCTAATGATTATCAGGGCATCCGTGAAGGAGTCCATTCCGATGACGAACTCTCGGACTCTTATTCCGCAATCGCCTCTGACGATACAACGTCTAGCATAGGCGAAGCTCGAGAGGTGCTCATGATCAACACCGATCAGATGGCCAAAATCATTGAAGAGGCCCTGGCTAAGCAGAAGGAAATCCTCAAGTTCGAAATGGAAATGGCTATGCTAGAGATGAGACAAATGCACGATCAACAAATCCGAGCTTTGTCGAACCAGCTAGTTGAATCCAGCCGTCGCACCCAGAACGCCGCAGTTGACAGCGATCCAGAAGTGGACAAAATCATCGTGGCCGACGCACCACCCAAAAAGACTGGGGGTGACCCCGCTAAAAATAACGACGCTGGGGGTGGACCCACCAGTAATGACAACACTGGGGGTGGCCGTATTATTCCTCTCGAAGATTATCCTAAACAGGATATAGATGAGGATGAAAAGATGAAGGACCTCGAGAACAAAATCAACGCCTTGATGTCTGCTCAAGAGGTAAAGAAGACCGGCATTCCGTGTCCTTACCCGAAAAAGTGGGATTCGATCCCATATCCGGCGAAGTTCAACCTGATCAACTTCACGCCGTTCGACGGGAAGAACTCGCCCTCTCAACATCTAATCTACTTCAAGTCCCACTTGGGGGTGATCTCTGGCAACGAGCCTTTGACGGTTCGGTCATTCGTCGGCACCCTTCGCGGGCCTGCTTTCGATTGGTACCGCCGTCTCAAGACCGGAAGCATCAACAGCTGGGAGGACCTGGAAAGCATGTTCCTCGATCATTTCTTTGATGACGACACCGAAGTGTCGGTCAGAACACTCTTCGATGAGAAACAAAAAGGCGGAGAGTCGGTGGATACCTTCATCAAACGCTTCCGCAATCGGGCAATGAACTGCAAAGATCCCCTCACGGAGGAATTCATCTTGCAGACTTGTCATAACAACTTGTCCGTTAGCATCTTGGATGTTATGGGGATGGAACCGCTCAATACCTGGAAAGAGTTGAAGGTACGCGGAGAACAGGCCGAACGCTTCATTAGAAGGAGGAAGGTCGAAAGAAACCAACCGATGGTTAACCCTCTGAATTCGAGTCTCGCACCTCATGGTGAAGAGGAGGCACCTACAACAGTTGCTGACGACAACCAAATGTCACAACACCAATTCCGAAGACAACAGAAGAACTCGGATCCAAGGCTCCAAAACGAGTACTCGTTCAAAGACGAAGACGTTCCAGCCATCTTTGAGACCCTTCTTGAAAACAACAAGATCAAGCTGCCACCCAACATGAATCAGGAGGAAGCTGACAATACTGCGGACCCAAAGTACTGTGCATATCACAGGAAGGTCGTTCACCCTACCAAGAATTGCTTTGCTCTCAAGGATAGCATTCAGACCTTGGTCGAAGCCGGCGTTATATTGCTCAATTAAGTCAAAACTCCGACGAGTATAAGAGTATAAACTGCTTCTCAAGACTCCGAGGAGTATAAGAGTATAAACTGCTTCTCAAAACTCCGACCGGTATAAGAGTATAAACTGCTTCCTGACACTCCAAAGAGTATACGAGTATAAACTGTTTCTCAATCCTCCGACCGGTACAAGAGTTTAAACTGCTCCCCGATACTCCAACAGGTATATGAGTCTAAACTGTTTCCTTTCTTTCACGGGAAGTTCCTGGAGAATACCATGCCTGATATTCTTAAGGATAACCCGGACACCCAACTGAGTACAATACCAGACCCAGTTTTGCAAAGGAAACTGGGGGTGGATAATCCAATGCATCGGGAAGTTCCCGGAAGAATACCACATGGGTATTCTTAGGGATAACCCAATCATTGTGGAATTGACGAATAAGAAACCTACACTCGAACTCTGAAGGTCAGAATGTATCTTCTTATTTTCATCAAAATTCTCTAACTCTTATGAGTTATTTTTGTGAGATGAGATCTAATCCTCTGATAGGTTAATCTTTCCTCACCAAACCATCCACTGATCAAATCAAACGACAGTGGGTCCACCAACATTTCGATCTGCCAGTCAATGGCACTTCTCAGACTCAACATGTTAGGTCATAATCACCTAGCATTGAAGTCCCCCTGTGAGTGATAATGCGAGTTGGCACTGTCTCTGCTACCCGCATTCCACTCTCATTGCGTGCTTGGTCAAACCTTCCTACAGTTAGGACCAAAGCCAAAATCCCCTCTCGATTCCTCCAATGAACGAGAGGTCCACTTTCAAATCGAGTGATCAAACCTTCCAACAGTTAGGGTCATCTCAAACTCGTGAGTGATCAAACCTTCCAACAGTTAGGGTCATCTCAAACTCGTGCTTGGTCAAACCTTCCTACAGTTAGGGCCAAAACCACAATTCACTTCGGTAATCAAACCTTCCGACAGTTAGGGTTATCCGAATCTTTCCGATTCTCGGAGTGGAGATCCCACTCTTAGTTTCATCCTTCCGGATTCTGGGGGTGGAGATCCCACCTCGAGTTTCCTTTCCAACTAAAGATAGAATATAAAATTCTTCCTCTTTAGCGCCTGAAGATAGAATATAAAATTCTTCCTCTTCAAGCACCGGAAGATAGAATATAAAATTCTTCCTCTCCCGTTTCTCAGTCTGTCTTTACTTTGAGAAAAGACACGGCTCTCAATCCGGGCACTCAATGCACGGGGAATTTTATCCCGAAGCCTAAGTAGGGATAAGTCAACGCCTAACACGCGTTGCCGGGTAGTCTATTCCCGTGAGAAAGACGAAGCCTATGTATTCAACATCATAGCACAAAGTCTAAGAGAATTCACTCTCTTAGCACAACGTTACATGCGGAACGGATCTAAACAATCTGCATACTAGCCCGATTCAAACGGTAATCGGTAAAGGCACGTCAAACCCGTTGATGGCTGGGGGTTTGCCAAAAATCCCAAAGCCTATGTCTAACACACGTGACAAATTGGGAGTGATGCAAGCTGCATTCATACTCTGTGGGGTGATGATCGTCAGAAGTGTAATGTTAACTTGACGATGTGAAAGATTTATTACTCTTAATCCAATGGATTCTAAGTAACCAACCCCCAGTCTTGATTAAGACTTAGCAGGAGAATAAAAAGAGGTAGACAAGACACATCACCTAGTGGGGCACTATCCATGAAATTCTATAAATGCGAGTCATTGACGCACCAGCTTCATTGGTTGGTCTCGTGACTTGAGCATCCAACAAATTCAAGATAAGATCTGTACATGCAGATGAATCAGCTTTAACAGTTGGTCCTGCAGCCCCAACATTGGGGACCACCGTACTCCAGCAAACGTACGAGTATAAACTGTGTTAACAATAATCCGAAACCCTAAAGGTCAACGCCTGTCAACGCGTAACCTAAGGTCAACGCCAGTCAACGCGTTGTGACAAAAGTCAACGTTCGAGGATTCAAGATCCACACCAATCAACGTTCGACGATTCAAAACCCTAGGGTCAACGCCGGTCAACGCGTAACCCTCGGTCAACGCCGGTCAACGCGTTGCGACAAAGCGTCAACATACTGTGATCCGAAATCCTAAGCCAGCACAATATGGCGGAAATAGTTCAAAGTCAACTCTATGACACGAGCCAAACTCAATTCATCAGCTATAGACTCGAGACTCCGACGACGGCCAGGCGATAAACGCAGCGCCGGAAGAACTTCGGTTATTCGTCAAAGCATCGAATAGACCGAAAATCGAAGGAGCCAAGAGTTGAAGCTAATTACAGGTCCTTACGCCGACTGAAGGCTAGACCAATCACATCCAAAGTATTCCAGCCTCTTCTATAAAAGAAACGAGTCTGACCGCCCCCATCCGATCCACAGGAGTCCAATGGACGTCGACGAACGACTGAAGTGAATCGACGAGCTGCATGAGCGGATAGGATTTCGGAACAACGAAGATCCCGGCAATGGAACCCGGCACTGTTCACAGAAAGGGCAACACCCTTCACACCTCGACCACTCTACAAACAATCCGACCACCAGAGAGGATCGAACTCTTCGTCAAGCATCCAGTGCACCTGAAATCACGCAAATCCGAATTCGGACGAAGAGTTTACAGGGGAAACAATCAACACCACTCAAACAAGAGTCCTGGGAAACCAAAACACCCGGGGGTGTCTAGGAAAAGCCTAGACACCCCAGGGGTGTCTCGGCCATCACAGAAAGGGCAACACCCTTCACACCTCGACCACTCTACAAACAATCCGACCACCAGAGAGGATCGAACTCTTCGTCAAGCATCCAGTGCACCTGAAATCACGCAAATCCGAATTCGGACGAAGAGTTTACAGGGGAAACAATCAACACCACTCAAACAAGAGTCCTGGGAAACCAAAACACCCGGGGGTGTCTAGGAAAAGCCTAGACACCCCAGGGGTGTCTCGGCCATAGGCTCTTGGATTTTTTGGAGATCCGGAGTTCTAGAGAGGAGGCGGCGAAGCCCTGCCGGAGCGAGGAGGGCGTTTCAACAACAGCGGCGAAGCCCTGCCGGATTCTTCATCAAATCAAGCTCTACAACAGAGGAGTGATCGAGAGCTTCTACAACAGCGGCGAAGCCCTGCCGGAGTGAGGATCGAGCGCTACAACAGCGGCGAAGCCCTGCCGGATTGAAGAGTGATCAAGCACTACAGCGGCGAAGCCCTGCCAGATTCTTCACCAGATCCACTGCTTCAACAAAGGAGAGATCTTCATCAGATTCTTCATCACCCATTCCCCCTTTTTCCTTAGTGTTACCCTTCGCGGTAAATCACTAAGAAGAGCTTATATCTCGCTTTAGCCGAGATAGACGCTTTACACTTCTAGATCCCTTCGCGGATCAACGAGGTGCTGTCCGATTCTTCGGTTCAGATTTCTAGATCTCACAAGGATCGACGAAGCTCTGTCCGATTGATCCGGAACAGATCTGAGTGCCCGGTGGTCCACGGATATTGACGTCCCCGTCACAGGCAAAAGACCCACGCAAGCAGAAGACCGATAAACGATCTCTGCGTTTGTTTGAAGAGAGTTGTAAACCTTTTTGTTTTCATTGTGTGAGCGCCTTATAAAAAGGCGATCTCTTTTTGTTTCATTGTAACGAATGAAGTTGATAATGAATACAGCAGTGAATACAACGACTTTCTCCGCAAACAAGCTGGCGACCACAGTGGGAGCCAACGGCATCGCTACCGACGCCGTCGTGACGCAACCGGCACTCAAGATCCGGGTGAATGAAGAGATCGAATACGAGTTCGATCGGCAAAAATCTTTGTTTCATTGTAACGAATGAAGTTGATAATGAATACAGCAGTGAATACAACGACTTTTTCCGCAAACAAGCTGGCGACCACAGTGGGAGTGAATACAACGATTTTTGCCGATCGAACTCGTATTCGATCTCTTCATTCACCCGGATCTTGAGTGCACAATCCGACCACCAGAGAGGATCGAACTCTTCGTCAAGCATCCAGTGCACCTGAAATCACGCAAATCCGAATTCGGACGAAGAGTTTACAGGGGAAACAATCAACACCACTCAAACAAGAGTCCTGGGAAACCAAAACACCCGGGGGTGTCTAGGAAAAGCCTAGACACCCCAGGGGTGTCTCGGCCATGGCCGAGACACCCCAAGGGTGTTCTCGGCCATGGCCGAGACACCAGGGGTGTCCGCACCCCCACCTACTCCCCTAAGGGTGTCCTAACCCTAAAAGCTACCTAGGCAGCCCTACCTACCCCCTACCTACTCCCTTGGCCTATAAATAGCCCCCTTAGGGCTAGGGTTTAAGAGGCCGGTTCTTGATGCTTTGAAAGCTGATTTTTGGGAAGAGGGTGGCTGGTTTTAGAAGAGAGGGGCTGGTTTTGGAGGATAGGCTCTTGGATTTTTTGGAGATCCGGAGTTCTAGAGAGGAGGCGGCGAAGCCCTGCCGGAGCGAGGAGGGCGTTTCAACAACAGCGGCGAAGCCCTGCCGGATTCTTCATCAAATCAAGCTCTACAACAGAGGAGTGATCGAGAGCTTCTACAACAGCGGCGAAGCCCTGCCGGAGTGAGGATCGAGCGCTACAACAGCGGCGAAGCCCTGCCGGATTGAAGAGTGATCAAGCACTACAGCGGCGAAGCCCTGCCAGATTCTTCACCAGATCCACTGCTTCAACAAAGGAGAGATCTTCATCAGATTCTTCATCACCCATTCCCCCTTTTTCCTTAGTGTTACCCTTCGCGGTAAATCACTAAGAAGAGCTTATATCTCGCTTTAGCCGAGATAGACGCTTTACACTTCTAGATCCCTTCGCGGATCAACGAGGTGCTGTCCGATTCTTCGGTTCAGATTTCTAGATCTCACAAGGATCGACGAAGCTCTGTCCGATTGATCCGGAACAGATCTGAGTGCCCGGTGGTCCACGGATATTGACGTCCCCGTCACAGGCAAAAGACCCACGCAAGCAGAAGACCGATAAACGATCTCTGCGTTTGTTTGAAGAGAGTTGTAAACCTTTTTGTTTTCATTGTGTGAGCGCCTTATAAAAAGGCGATCTCTTTTTGTTTCATTGTAACGAATGAAGTTGATAATGAATACAGCAGTGAATACAACGACTTTCTCCGCAAACAAGCTGGCGACCACAGTGGGAGCCAACGGCATCGCTACCGACGCCGTCGTGACGCAACCGGCACTCAAGATCCGGGTGAATGAAGAGATCGAATACGAGTTCGATCGGCAAAAATC
>NC_033797.1:11610120-11610746 GCF_001876935.1 Asparagus officinalis
TAGTCCTTAACCGTAAAAAGGACAAAAGCCCACATATTCAACATTGTGGCAGGTTGTTATTAATAACACCATAATCCATGCTTCACACGCACGGGGAATTTTATCTCGACTCCTAAATAGAGATAAGTCGACGCCTAACACGCGTCGCCGGGTAGTCTATTCCCGTGAGAAAGACGAAGTCTACGTATTCAATATCGTAGCACTAAGAGCGTTAACTCTCTTAGCACAACGTCACATGCGGGACGGATTAAGACAATCCGCATGCTAGCCCGACTCAAACGGTAGTCGGTAAAGGCTCATCAAACCCGTTGATGGCTGAGAATTTGCAAAGTTAACGCCTAACACGCGTCGCCGGGTAGTCTATTCCCGTGAGAAAGACGAAGTCTACGTATTCAATATCGTAGCACTAAGAGCGTTAACTCTCTTAGCACAACAAAGTCAACGCCTAATACACGTTGCCGGGTAGTCTATTCCCGTGAGAAAGACGAAGTCTACGTATTCAATATCGTAGCACTAAGAGCGTTAACTCTCTTAGCACAACGTTACATGCGGAACGGATTTAAACAATCCGCATGCTAGCCCGACTCAAACGGTAGTCGGTAAAGGCTCATCAAACCCGTTGATGG
>NC_033797.1:11610809-11613077 GCF_001876935.1 Asparagus officinalis
ACGCCGGTCAACGCGTAACCCTAGGTCAACGCCAGTCAACGCGTTGCAACCAAAGTCAACATTTGACGATTCGAAACCCTAAGGGTCAACGTCGGTCAACGCGTAACCCTAGGTCAACGCCAGTCAACGCGTTGCAACCAAAGTCAACGTTTGATGATCCAAAACCCTAATGGTCAACGCCGGTCAACGCGTAACCCTAGGTCAACGCCAGTCAACACGTTGTGACAAAAAGTCAACACACGATGATCTGAAACCCTAAGTCAACACAATGTGATGGAGGTAGTTCAAAGTCAACTCAATGACACGAGCCAAACTCAATTCATCAGCTGCAAACTCGAGACTCCGACGACGGCCAAGCGATAAACGCAGCGCCGGAAGAACTTCGGTTATTCGTCAAAGCATCGAATAGACCGAAAATCGAAGGAGCCAAGAGTTGAAGCTAATTACAGGTCCTTATGCCGACTGAAGGCTAGACCAATCACATCCAAAGCATTCCAGCCTCTTCTATAAAAGAAACGAGTCCGGAACACTTTGGAGGGGGTATCTGTAGGCATCGAAAATTGCCTATAGGTCTCCACAACGGTTCAGTGTTAAAGAGCGACGATGAACGTCACCATCCGATCCACAGGACGATCAAAGTTGTAATGAATGCAGCAATGAATACAGCAACTTTTTCCGCAAACAAGCTTATCTGTAGGCATCGAAAATTGCCTATAGGTCTCCACAACGGTTCAGTGTTAAAGAGCGACGATGAACGTCACCATCCGATCCACAGGAGTCCAATGGACGTCGACGAACGACTGAAGTGAATCGACGAGCTGCATGAGCGGATAGGATTTCGGAACAACGAAGATCCCGGCAATGGAACCCGGCACTGTTCACAGAAAGGGCAACACCCTTCACACCTCGACCACTCTACAGACAATCCGACCACCAGAGAGGATCGAACTCTTCGTCAAGCATCCAGTGCACCTGAAATCACGCAAATCCGAATTCGGACGAAGAGTTTACAGGGGAAACAATCAACACCACTCAAACAAGAGTCCTGGGAAACCAAAACACCCGGGGGTGTCTAGGAAAAGCCTAGACACCCCAGGGGTGTCCGCACCCCCACCTACTCCCCTAAGGGTGTCCTAACCCTAAAAGCTACCTAGGCAGCCCTACCTACCCCCTACCTACTCCCTTGGCCTATAAATAGCCCCCTTAGGGCTAGGGTTTAAGAGGCCGGTTCTTGATGCTTTGAAAGCTGATTTTTGGGAAGAGGGTGGCTGGTTTTAGAAGAGAGGGGCTGGTTTTGGAGGATAGGCTCTTGGATTTTTTGGAGATCCGGAGTTCTAGAGAGGAGGCGGCGAAGCCCTGCCGGAGCGAGGAGGGCGTTTCAACAACAGCGGCGAAGCCCTGCCGGATTCTTCATCAAATCAAGCTCTACAACAGAGGAGTGATCGAGAGCTTCTACAACAGCGGCGAAGCCCTGCCGGAGTGAGGATCGAGCGCTACAACAGCGGCGAAGCCCTGCCGGATTGAAGAGTGATCAAGCACTACAGCGGCGAAGCCCTGCCAGATTCTTCACCAGATCCACTGCTTCAACAAAGGAGAGATCTTCATCAGATTCTTCATCACCCATTCCCCCTTTTTCCTTAGTGTTACCCTTCGCGGTAAATCACTAAGAAGAGCTTATATCTCGCTTTAGCCGAGATAGACGCTTTACACTTCTAGATCCCTTCGCGGATCAACGAGGTGCTGTCCGATTCTTCGGTTCAGATTTCTAGATCTCACAAGGATCGACGAAGCTCTGTCCGATTGATCCGGAACAGATCTGAGTGCCCGGTGGTCCACGGATATTGACGTCCCCGTCACAGGCAAAAGACCCACGCAAGCAGAAGACCGATAAACGATCTCTGCGTTTGTTTGAAGAGAGTTGTAAACCTTTTTGTTTTCATTGTGTGAGCGCCTTATAAAAAGGCGATCTCTTTTTGTTTCATTGTAACAAATGAAGTTGATAATGAATACAGCAGTGAATACAACGACTTTCTCCGCAAACAAGCTGGCGACCACAGTGGGAGCCAACGGCATCGCTACCGACGCCGTCGTGACGCAACCGGCACTCAAGATCCGGGTGAATGAAGAGATCGAATACGAGTTCGATCGGCAAAAATCGTTGTATTCACTCCCACTGTGGTCGCCAGCTTGTTTGCGGAAAAAGTCGTTGTATTCACTGCTGTATTCATTATCAACTTCATTCGTTACAATGAAACAAAAAGAGATCGC
>NC_033797.1:11614077-11631623 GCF_001876935.1 Asparagus officinalis
AATTAACTTATCAATCCTCGTCAATAGGATGATAGGTCCTCGAAATTGCTCAAATCGCAATCTTCCCCAGCAAGACACTAAGTCTTCAAAATCTTAGTATCAAAATTCATCGCTCCTGATGATAAACTCACTTAGCAATTCTCCCCAGCGAGACGCTAGTCCCCCAAAATCTTGTTCAAATCACAAGTACACAAATCCTGTCACGTTAACACTAAACCTCTGACAAAACCCACTTATCAATCCTCGTCAATAGGATGATAAGTTCACAAAGTTGCTCCAATCGCAACACATTCTCTTGTCACGTTAACATCATACCTCTGACAATCCACTTATCAATCCTCGTCAATAGGATGATAAGTCCACAAAGTTGCTCCAATCGCAACACATTCTCTTGTCACGTTAACACCATACCTCCGATCGCAACAAATTCCCGTCATGTTAACACCAAACCTCTGACAATCCACTTATCAATCTTCTTCAAAAGGATGATATGTCCACAAAGTTGCTCTGATCGCAACAAATTCCCGTCATGTTAACACCAAACCTCTGACAATCCACTTATCAATCCTCTTCAATAGGATGATAAGTCCACAAAGTTGCTCCGATCGCAACATTCTCTTGTCACGTCCAACTTATCGACTCTCCTTAATAGAGCGATAAGTCCTCAAAGTTGCTCCGATCACAACACTTCCAACTTATCGACTCTCCTTAATAGAGCGATAGGTCCACAAACCTGTCAAGTTAACATCACACCTCTGACGATAAAATTAACTTATCGACTCTCTTCAATAGAGCGATAGGTCTACAAACCTGTCAAGTTAACATCACACCTCTGACGATAAAATCAACTTATCGACTCTCTTCAAAAGAGCGATAGGTCCACAAACCCGTCAAGTTAATATCACACCTCTGACGACCAAATCAACTTATCGACTCTCGTCAATAGATCGATAGGTCCATAAAATATTGTTAGGTTAACATCATACCTCTATCAGTCAAACCCTCCCCAATAAACTTGTTAATCCTTTTTCAACAAGAATAGCAAGTTTTCATTATAAAATCCCCAGCGGATTAAATATTTTCTGGAATTATCCTAGTGATAATAAAGAAAATTTCTGAATTTCACTCTAAGTGAAAATTCATGCCAAGTTAATATTACACCTCTGGCGCTTCCAACTTTCTTTCAGTGTTTTAAGTAACACAGGAATAAATAACGACAAAGTCTACGTATTCAACTTCGTAGCACCAAAATCCATGTCTTTTATGCATGGGGGACTTTATCTCGATCCCTAATTAGAGATAAGTCTACGCCTAACACGCGTTGCCGGTTAGTCTTTTACCTGAAAAGGACATCAAAATCCATGCCTCACACGCACGGGGGACTTTATCTCGATCCCCAATTAGAGATAAGCCTACGCCTAACACGCGTTGCCGGTTAGTCTTTTCCCGTGAAAATGACAAAGTCTATGTATTCAAAATCATAGCATCAAGTCTAAGAGGGTTCATTCTCTTAGCACAACGTTACATGTGGAACGGACTTAGACAATCCACATGCTAGCCCGACTCAAACGGTAGTCGGTAAAGGCTTATCAAATCCGTTGATGGCTGAGGGTTTGCCAAAAATCCTATGCACGTTTGCAGGTCCATCAGCTTAATGGATGTGAGCCGAGACTTAAAACAGATGAGCCAAAGACAAGTCTCAAAGACTTAGTCAAAAATGCACGGAAGCCACTTCCATGTCTTAAGTCAAAACGTTGAGGTCAGACCCGCGATGCAAAAACCGAACGCCGAGGTCACACCCGTGTTCCAAATTCAACATGCAAGGATGAGACCCGCATCTCAAATTCAAAATGTAGGGTCCACCCCCACATTCCAGAAGCAGGATTATGGCGCATACCTTCACACAGGTCCTACGTGGCAAATCCCTTCAACCAAGATGCCTTCGGAGCAAGTGCAGAGAACAAATCCTTTACCACAAGGAATCAACAGCTCCAAGATCAGAGTTGAGATCCAAAGTATTCCGAAAATTCGTCTCAGTCAACCGCGAACTTTCGAAAACTTTGGAGGGGGTTCTGTAGGCTGTCAAAAATTACAATAGATAGCTGATCCCCATCAAACACCGATGATGGAAGTTACAATCTGACGACTTCCAGAAGGTTACAATTTAAAGACTTTCACGCAGACTGATGAAGGTTACAATCTGACGACCTTCGCAACAACTGATGGAAGCTCTAATCAAACAGCCTTCATAATCAACATCGGGAGTTACAATCTGACGACTCTCATATATCAGAGAGCTAAAGCAAAGATTACAAAATGACGATCTTTGCAACGCTTCGACAGAAAGAGACTACAAATCGACGGTCTCTTCAAATCAAACTGTGGAAGTCCTCCCCGCACACCAGCATCAAGACGCATCGCGTTCATAGCCACGAACGCAGCTCATACCGCAGCTCAACGCAGCTCAAACGCAACTCTAAAAAGCTGCAAACGCAGCTCCAAAAGCTGCAAACGCAGTTCATGTTCGGCCACAAACGCAGTCTCTGAAAGCTATCAACGCAGCTTTCACCTGCTGCCAAACGCAGCTCAAATTCGCTGCCAAACGCAGCTCCAATCCGCTGCCAAACGCAGCTCCAATCCGCTGCCAGCATCAAGATGCGCCGCGTTCATAGCCACGAACGCAGCTCAAATGCAGCTCCAAAAGTTGCAAACGCAGCTTAAATCGCCACTGGACGCAGCTCTATTCGCTGCCCGACGCAGCTCAACATCGCTGCCCGACGCAGCTCAATATCGCTGCACAACGCAGCTCTATTCGCCGCCCGACGCTACTCAACGCAGCTCCAAGGGCTGCCCAACGCAGCTCTATACCGCTGCCAAACGCAGCTTTCATCCGCTGCAAACGCAGCTTCCAATCACTGCGTTCAAGCTTCCAGACACTGCGTTTGGACACAGAATTCATGCCAGAATGCAGGATCTGCGTTTGACTCGTTCAAACACGAGTTGAACGGTTTCAAAACCGTTTCCCATGATCTGAGGGGATCACAACTCCACTCAGGAGTGATTTAAGGGGCGGTTACATCCCATTAGCCCCCCTTAGGAGCGAATTAAGGAGGTGGTTACACCCCTTAATCCCCTATAAATAACTGAAAATCAATTCAGTTCGGAGGTTCGGTCTGTTGGAACTTCTTGGCAGCAACAGGGGCAAGATCTTTCATCCTTTGGTTCTGATCTTCAGCTGGTACTTGGCAGCGAAAAGAGGATCATTCATCCTTCGGTTGGAGCTTTGGAGATCGACAACAAGATCTTCTTCATCCTTGGCTTATAACCGACTTTCGGTTAAATCAACTCTTTCATAGAGTTTTAAACTCGTTCAGAGTTCTCCACAACGTCAAATCGGGAGAAACTCGACGCGAGCATTCGAGGGAGGCACTCCATCGCCACCGTGAAGAACCCAGAATTAAACAAAGGGGAGAGTCAAATTCATTCTCCTCTCTTTTGTAATCAGGAAATCCAATTGTAACTGAGAGTTGAGAGATTTGTAAACATTCTTTTTCTAAGCAGTTAGAGAGAATAAAATCAAACACAATTCTTTCATTATTTCTTTCACTACAAAATTTTCCACAAACACTATTCCTTCCCCCGTTCCCTCGACAATATTCAATTCTGCAATTACGGAATTTGGCCGTTTCGAGGAAGATGTCATGGCACTTGACAGATGACCATGAACGCATTCATTGCGGGTTTGTTGGTAAGGACGTCAGTGCTCCTGGCTCCAGTGGTAGGCATACTATTCGCGGCCTTCACCCGGGGATACTTGGACCAGATAGTGGGCCTCTAAATGAACTGATGATAAAAGCCAACACGGTTAAGAATAGGCTTGCTCGGATTGGCAGAGAATTCCCCATTCCGAGATTCAAATGTTATGGATGGGTTCATTCTCTCCCGGACAAATGGTGGGCTAGGATGACCAACTACGTACTTAATCGTTGGGCTCAGGAGTTAAAGAACTCGGTGTTATACGCTCCCATCCGAGCCAGCATGCATGGTCTCCCAGTAAGTGTAGATCACTTTCTCGCCTTGTTCGAGTCTTATAATCCGGAGACCAATACATTTCTCACCAAGTATGGGGAGTTAGGGCTTCCGCTCCACGAAATGATGAAAGTATCTGGATTGCCATTGGGGAATACTCCTTATCAAGAATTTTTTCCCACTAATCGTCAGCTCATTAGGATGAAGAAGGCTGGCTCTCCTGCTTATGACATTCTCTGGGAATTAACTTGTCATTACCAGACAGCGATAGCCAGGATCGAGGTAAAAAGTAAGAAGGCAGCTCGAGTCAGTCTAAAGCAGTTTGCCGATTACTTGTTCCAAAATCTTGAAATCCCGACCGGTGAAGCTGTCTGTGAATCACCTATTCTGACCCCTTCTGATGTTAATAAGCTAATCACAAAGATTAATGCTCAGTCTTACAGAACCGAGTCATCTGAAGGTGGCTTTCTTAGGGGTACAAAATTCAATACTTTCTTGTGGCAATCCACAAAGAGAATGAGGCCTGAGACCCTCCTTTCCGGCTATTTGGCTATATGGCTAAAGAAATGTGTAGTGCCGCATCAGTCTTCTGAAGCGCTTCCTCTTGAGGTTCTCTTTCCCGCCGTACAATTAGCCATCGGAGGCAGATTATCTTTACTTTCCGCCATGATTGCTGACATCCACAGCGGTTTGCGTAACCTGGCTAACACCTTTACAAAAGTGGATGCTGAGCCTTCGACTAAGATTCCCCTGCCGAGTGTTGAATTGCCATACACATACTTAATGGCGTGGCTGGTCCTCCATCGAACAGACATGATGTCAGCACCTGACGTGTCTGATCCCGAAATCCCTTTGCTGCAACTCTTGGAAGGATGTAAATGGCTGAATCCCTCTCGACAATGGCCTGACAGGGTGAGGCAGTTTAAGAATGCTAAGTGCTGGGAGTTTTACAAGTGTTTCCCTCGGTTTTCTGGTGCATATAATGACACGCTCATTGATGAGGAGATGCCTGGGACCAATAGGACTTCCCTCAACATGGGTAGTTTCCATTGGCTTATGAACATCAGACCAGGTTACAATGTTTTCCGGTCGAGGAACCTATGCAGGATCTAGCCTTATTTTCCTTGCCGCTTTGTCCGACAATTCGGCTACACTCAATTATATGTCGGGAATCCCAACAAATGGTTGATAACCTGCGGAGGCCTTATCGATGGAGTGCAAGCCTGGTTCTGGAATGTTGCTGGCTGTACTAAAGCTCAATTTAGTTTGCCTGTCGCTGAGCCTGATCTTCACATGACCTTTCTTTATTGCCGGTGGATTTTAGCCGCCAACATGCCCGTCCCGAAGAAGAAGCTTTCCGAACTAGAATCAGAAGCTGTGGTTCGGAGAGTTATATCTTCCAGAAAAGGAAAGGAACCCGCTACATCTTCCCGCAAAGGAAAACAAGCAGCTGATTCCGAAGAGAGTGATGACTTTGAAACATCCAGTGAGGAGGATGAAGCCAGAGACGAAGCAGGGGCTGACATTCCTCTATCTCCCGTAGCTCACGGAACTCGCAGAGCTTCTTCACCCTAATAACCCGGTGCTCCTTCGAAGGGTGTTCAAATGAAAGAGAAGAATATCCCCTTATCGTCTTCCAATAAGATGACTGTTAAATGGCCTGCCTTTGAAGAAGAAGAAGGAAAAGAAGAGGAAGATATCACCCCACTTGTTGGTAGAAAGAGGTCCCGATCTCCTGCTTCTTCCGAGGCTCAATCTTGTCCTGTTCAAGGGTCTGAACTGCGCACCAAATTTCGACACGAGAGTTCTGAAGTTCCTCGAGATACTCGTGTATCGAAGAGGATTAAGAAGACTGCTCATCGACAACGTAAACTTTCCCCATTGCGCGAAGAGGAGTCTACCCAGGATATACCGGTTGACGAGGGAGGTAAGATCTCATTCTTATCTTCTTTTTTTTTTAAATATAGAATCTTATTTATTCTTTTGTTATTGCAGTGGAGCCAGAAGAAGAAGGAGAAATCCTGCCTGAGCCTTCTTCTCCCGGTTTAATGGATGTTGATGAATCCAGTTTCACTCAACAGGTACATAGAGCGATGGGTGAAGAATCCATCAGCTTGGACACCACTATTCCTCCAGCTACTGCATCGACCTCTCCAACTGTTGATACAGGTACAGATGTTTTCACATTTGGGGGGCATTTCCGGAAGATAAGTGAATCGGAACATGTTCCTCTTCTACTAACTTGCGCGCTTTATCTTCTTTTAGTTAAACTAAAGGAGGTGGGTACGAGTGGTAGTGCCACTGACCCCGCAACTCTTACTGAAGGTAACCTTGGTTTTATCTGCCCTAATTCCTTCATACTCTTATACATACACTGACGAGTCTTTCTATTCTCCAGATATTCCCACTGATGTACCAAAAGATCAGGAAGTTATTCCTGATATGGAGATCGGAGAATTCAACGAACGGGATTTTAATCTTGATATTTCCGAAGATGACCACCAGCGCATCTCCGATTTACTATCAGCTCCAAATCCGACTTCTACCGCAGGACCAACTACTAGAGCTGATTCTACTGAAGTAGGCACATCAGAAGGTATATACTTTCGGATTTAAGCCTTCAATTAAGCTCTTATTTCTTCATCTTTGTGATTAAATAAGGATTTTAGATGTAGGACCAACGAGTGAAGTTGATGCATCTACTATCATTGGTGAATGTGATCAACCTGAAGGTTTGGATTTCCTGCTTTTGACAGGTCCCCCAGCTGAAGTTGAACCGCCAGTCACTGTTCCTCCGACTTCTGATATTGTCAAAGCTGAACTTGTTGCGCCTTCTGACCCGACTCCGGTTGTTCATGAAGTTGGAGGGTCGAAGGCTACCGAGGAAGAGCAATTTACTACAACTTCGGCTCAACTTAGTACTTTTTGCTTTTAACATGTTTTGTAGTTGGATTCATACTGGGAGAATCATTGATTCATCTCTTTCTCGTTCGTAGAACTTGTTCCTCAAGAGTCCGTCGATTCGGACCCGAAACCATCAGAAACTACAATTGAACAACAGCCTGATGTGGTGAATCCAGCGCCCGGCATTATTTCTGAACAAACCTCGGTTGTCGTGGAACGTGTCCCAGCGTTGACAAGTCAAGGTAATCAGACTATAGAATTTCTCGTTGAATTTGGTATAATCCCGTTCATTGCTATATGCGAGCATGTCTCTCTTATATTCATTTCATTCGTTCACTTTGCAGCTCTTTCTTTATCCCTGTCCGATCGTATCCAAGCCTTACTGGCAAATGAAGATCCGGACAAGGCTGTCCTTTACGCTGATGTTCAAGGCTTCGTCGCCTTCACAAGCAGCATGGTTGATCGGATTCTCCTTAAAGGCTCACCTTTCGAGCATTTTAGGAAGTCTCTCGATCGACATGTATCAGGCATTAAAGACCATGGGGACTCTGAACTATCCGACTTGATTGAAGCTTACTTGATCGATCTTAAAAAAGTATTGAACAGTTGCAGAACCTTCGTGTTAATGGCGCGCCTTCTTACATTGCTTCCCAGATGGACTCGAGACTGCAAGCGTGGCGTGATTCTTCGTGTTAATGGCGCGCCTTCTTACATTGCTTCCCAGATGGACTCGAGACTGCAAGCGTGGCGTGATTCCCAGAAATCCGCCGAGTCTGAACTTCAAATGCTGAAAACTCGTATTGATCAACTCAGGTCGGGCGTTGCCAAGAAGACACAAATCAAGGTAGACCTATATCGTGACTTGGAGTTGCATCGAGCGGAGAAAGTCCAATTAGAAAAGCAACTTGCCAGTGTTAGAGATGCCCTTGAAATTTTAGAGTCTGACCTAGCGGAGGTCACTCAAGCTGAGGTGAATCTATTCCGGCAGCTGAATCTTCAAGACAAAATTTTTGCTGACAAAGAAGTCACTCAAGCTGAGGTGAATCTATTCCGGCAGCTGAATCTTCAAGACAAAATTTTTGCTGACAAAGAACAAGAGGTTGCCAAGATTCAAAGTGTTAATGAAGAAAGTTTTAAAGCTAACTTGATACCTGAGCTTGAACTGGCTTATGTGACAGAGCTCTCCCGATTAGAGGATCAACTCCGTCATTATGTTGTAATTTGAGAACATATATTTTCCATAGCTTTGTTTGAACTCTTTTGGTAAATATAGTGAACTCTTTTGCTCATTGAGATTTTATTATGATTACTCATTCTTGTTTAGAATAAATTACCATAATACTTATAGGATTTTTGGCAAATCCTCAGCCATCAACGGACTTGATATGCCTTTACCGACTACCGTTTGAATCGGGCTAGTATGTGAATTATCTAAGTCCGTTTCACATATAACGTTGCGCTAAAAGAATTAAACTCTTTTAGACTTTGAACTACAATGTTGAATATGTAGGCTACATGTGTTAGATGTAGGCTTATCTCTAGTAAGGGATAGAGATAACATCCCCCATGCATGAATAGCATGGCTTTTGAAATGCAAGTAGGTTATATTTCCTATGCAGGAAAATAAACCCAAAATTATAAAGAAAGAATTGGATATTCTATCTTTCAATCTCTTGTTTGTTGGTAGAGATAAACCCTAGAATCGGATAGGAATAATTTTATATTCCATCTCCTGGTCTCTTGTTTGTTGGTAGAGATGAACCCGAAATTGGAGAGGAAGAATTTTATATTCTATCTCCTGGTCTCTTGTTTGTTGGTAGAGATGAACCCGAAATCGGAGAGGAAGAATTTTATATTCTATCTCCTGGTCTCTTGTTTGTTGGTAGAGATGAACCCGAAATTAGAGAGGAAAAATTTTATATTCTATCTCCTGGTGCAAAGGAAACTCGAAGTGGGATCTCCACTTAGAGAATCTGGACTGGTTCGAATAATCCTAATTGTCATAAGGTTTGATTATTCAATTCAAAAGTGGACCTTTCGTTCGCAAAAATGAATCGAAAGGAGATTTTGGTTGTGGTCCTAACTGTAGTAAGGTTTGACCAAGTGGGAGTTTTGAGATGATCCTAACTGTAGGAAGGTTTGATCGCTCAATTTGTGGACCTCTCGTTTATTGAAGGAATCGAGAGGGGATTTTGGTTGTGGTCCTAACTGTAGTAAGGTTTGACCAAGTGAGAGTTTTTGAGACGATCCTAACTATAGGAAGGTTTGATCGCTCGATTTGTGGACCTCTCGTTCATTGAAGGAATCGAGAGGGGATTTTGGCTTTGGTCCTAACTGTTTAAAGGTTTGACCAAAACTATAGGGAGTTTAAATGATTTTAATCCATGACGGATTTTGGTGTATCCTTCGTCGATCGATTTGATCGGCGGGAGGTCTTGTGAGGAAAGATTTACTGTTTACAGATTTGAATCTCATCTCAACAAAAGCTGTAAAAGAACTTTATGATAATCAAAAACATATTATTCGAATGATCAGTTTCTTAATTGGAATGAGTAACTGATCTCGGGTTATCCGAAATATCCTATACATGATTCTCTAGGAACTTCCCGTTTTGCATGGGTTATCCTGAACATATTACGGATAATATTTTTTTAGGAACTTCCCGTTTATGGGCATCATTAATTTGTTGCCATCCTGGGTAATCAGGCGATATGCACCATTTGAATAGACTGTTTCTATCACAAACGGTCCTTCCCATTTGGGTTCAAATTTTCCCTTCTTCTTGGAGTTAAGGATCATAGGCCGTCTTTCAGTTAAGACCAAATCTCCTTCTTTAAAACTCCGTTGTCGAACCTTCTTGTCGAAAGCTCGGAAAATTCTGGCTTGGTAGAATTCAATATGTTGTTGAGCTTCTAAGCGCTTTTCGTCAAGCATCTCGAGTTCTTCGAGACGTTTCTGATGTTGTTCTTCGGTCGTCATCTGGGTTGCGAGAGCGATTCGAAGAGATGGAATTTGTATTTCCAACGGGAGTACGACTTCACACCCGTACACTAAAGAATACGTGGTTGCTCCCGTCGGTGTACGCACCGTGGTACGATAGGCCCATAGAGTCGCGCCTAGCTTGTCATCCCAATCTCGTTTATTGGTTTTCACGAGTTTCGACAACAGCTTTATGATAGTTTTATTGAAAGCTTCAGCCAATCCATTTGCTGTGGGATTATAAGCCGTCGAGGAGATGTCCTGAATTTTGAACTTCTCGCAAAACCTGATGAAGGCGTTGCTGACAAATTAAGGACCGTTGTCATGTATGATTCGTCTTGGGACACCATGTTGGTAGATGATATGATGTTTGATGAATGTAATAACGTTACTTGTCTTAACTTCTCTGAGTGGAATCGCTTCAGCCCATTTAGAGAAATAATCGGTAATTGCGAGAATGAACCGATCACCTTTGACCGACGGGGGATTTATGGGACCAACGATATTCATTCCCCAAGTCTCAAAAGGCCATGACGTAGCCGAAGGATGCAAATGCTCCGGGGGTTGGTGTATATAATTCGCGTGCACTTGACACGCGTGATACTCTCGGGCATATGCGACCGCATCTTTGATCATGGTGGGCCAGCAATATCCCATTCTTTTGATGCGGTCATAAAGTTTAGGACCGGGTTGATGTGCGCCACAAATCCCTTCGTGTGCTTCCTTGAGGACTTCCTCAGCTTCTCTAATCGATAAGCAACGTAGTAGTAAATCATCGTACGATCGTCGGTACAGCATTTGTGCTTCCGCGTTGTAGTAAAATCTCGGTGCTCTTCGAAAAATTGAATCCCTTTCTCTCACGTCTTCAGGTAAGATACCATGTAGGACGTAATCGATAATAGGGAAACGCCAATCTCGAACTTCGGGTTCAACTCTTGTTGAGTATGAATAATAGGGAAACGCCAATCTCGAACTTCGGGTTCAACTCTTGTTGAGTATGATTCTTTGGCAACCGAATCGTAGATTGGAACAATAAGTTGGTGAGTTGTTCAACTCTTGTTGAGTATGATTCTTTGGCAACCGAATCGTAGATTGGAACAATAAGTTGGTGAGTTCTTACTATAATTAATTGTTCCGTTTCGGGAGGCTGAGCTAGAGATACCGACAATGCCGCCAATGCATCTGCATATGCATTTTGAAGACGTGGAACGTACTCGATGAAAAATTCTTCAAATGAGCTTGCCATCTCGATGGCCACTTGGTGGTATGGAATCAGGTCTCGATTTCTGACTTCATACTCTCCTCGTATCTGATTAACTACCAATTAAGAATCCCCAAAAGCTTCAAGGTATTCGACCCCCAGCTCTTTGGCAAAATTAAGTCCGATTATTAATGCGTTGTACTCGGCCACGTTATTAGAGCATGGTTCGGTCAATGAGTATGCTTTAGGCAAGACATGCTTTTCTGGGGAAACTAAAATGACCCCCACTCCTGAGGAGATTTTAGAACATACGGGTGCACTTGCCACGTTGGTTGCTCGGGAAGCCCCATCAAAGTATAATTGCCACACTCATTGATGTGAGGTGGTATTAACTTCATGAGTTTCATCTGGCAGATCGTCGTATAACTCGACTTTATCTTTCGTAGGGTTTTCCGCCAAAAGATCGCAAATAGCTCGTCCTTTAACTGACTTTTGTTGCTTGAAGTACAGATCATATTGCGATAACAGTAGAGCCCACCTGGCTAGACGCCAATTCATGGAGACCGGTTGGGTCATGAATACCCGGATTGGATTTATGTTGGAAATGACATAAATTGTCTGTCCAACCAAGTAATGTCGCATTTTTTGGATTGCGAATACCAAGGCGAGGCATTCCTTCTCAATCATTGGATAACGAGACTCAGCTCCTACTAATGTACGACTCAGATAATACACAGCTTGTTCGTGACCGTTATCGTCATCTTGTGCGAGTAATGCACTTAACGAATGGCTCGTCGTTTTGACATAAATAAAAAACGGTCTGCCCGATTTCGGCGCAACGAGAATAGGTGGATTCGCCAGATATATTTTGATATCTTCGAATGCCTTTTGACACGCTTCATCCCAAATGAATGATACGTCTTTCTTTGCAAGTTTAGAGAACGGCTGACATTTTCCGGACAGATTCGATATAAACCGACGGATATATGCCAATCGACCTTGCAACCCCCTGAGTTCTTTAAGATTTCTCGGTGGTTGTAATTCATGTATCGCCTTTATTTTATCAGGGTCGATATGAATACCTTTTGTGGTGACGACGAACCCAAGAAATTTACCGCTGGACATTCCAAGGAAGGATTTAGTCGGGTTTATTTTCAACTGATGAGTCCTCATGAGATCGAACATCGTCTTCAAATCTTTAATGTGGTCGTTTTTATCGCGGCTCTTAACGACCAGATCATCAACGTAGGATTCAACGGTCTTCCGTAGGAGTTCTTGAAAGATCTTCGTCATTGCTCGTTGGTACGTAGCACCAGCATTCTTCAAACCGAAGGGCATAACAGTATAACAAAAGATGCCAAGGGGTGTTCTGAATGCTGTATGATTTTCATCGTCCGGGTGCATTTTGATCTGATTATACCCAGAAAATCCATCCATGAACGACATTCTCTCGAACCCGCATGTGTTGTCAATAATGACGTCTGTGATTGGTAGATGGAAGTCATCTTTAGGACATGCTGTATTTAGATCTCTAAAGTCAATGCAGATTCTGATCTTTCCGTTCTTTTTAAGAGCTGGAACGATGTTGGCCAACCATTCAGGATGTTGTTCTTCTCTGACAAAACCTGAATCAATTAGCTTCTTGACTTCAGCTTCTATTGCCTCCATAATTTACGGACGAAACCGTTTTTGTTGTTGCTTGACAGGTTTAACATCCGATTTAATGTTAAGGTTGTGCATCGCTACGTTTGGGTTGAGTCCCAGCATATCTTCGTAGTTCCAGGCAAAAACGTCGATATACTCTCTAATGAGGGCGATTAATTCTTCTTTCTTATCTGGTGGAAGGTCACCACTAATAAATATAGGTTTTGGATTACTTTCGTCACCCATATTAACTTGAATTATTCTATCCTCAGTAGGAGGTTTTCTTTGCTCAAATCGATCGCCGTATTGGACATTCATGTAATGTACCCAGGGATCTTCCCAAGTGGGCAACTGATCGTCTTCTTCTGTCGTGGAAGGATCAACTGTCGCCATGTTCGACATTAGTATTTTGAATCTTTCCCCGATGCTCACATCTGAATCCCAGGTTGAAGCATCGGATGAATACCCGCTCTTGTTTATTAGTTGGCTGATGATCTGCTGGCCATATTCGTCATCAGATGATGAAACATAACCTAGACCTCTCTTATGGCTGTAATAATTATTCGGTTTTCCTTTTGGTACATAGGCAGGACGGGGTGGAACCCTGACACCTTGACCAAAATGAAGACCTTCACCGAGCGAGAGGTCATAGCAATGGCTTGTCATGTAGCCATTCGCTTGTGAACTGTATCGAGAGAAATATCGCCCAGGTTCTTCATCATCCGAATTAGTGTCTAAGAAAAGATCTGGAGTAGGGGATGATTCCCCCTTTCCAAAGACTATTTCTTTTTCACCCCCTGTCTTTGCGGGTAGGATTACAGTCGTTCCAACCGGATCTTGAAGATATTTCGTCGTCGTGCAAGACGAGCGAAGTGGCATGTGTAAGTCTGGGTTATCATACAATTCCTGCATTACATCATCGAGACAACGCGAGTACTCTAAATCATCATTTATTATTTCATCGGCAAGTTGCCAGTTACAACTTTCGTCCGACAAATTATCACCGTCAAGATCGATTACAAGAGGTTCAATGTCATTCAATACAAGACCTTCACTATAATCGAGCCCGGCTTCGGTATCAGCTTCTTCTCCGCTGTCCGTGCCATGGGCCGATGGTTCAGTATCGGATTCGGCACCATATAGAAGGGAGTCAGTAAAGTAGTTTTCTAACCCATTGAATGGTTGCTTATCCGCGACCACCGTCTTAACCTCCTCGTTGGTGTCGACATATTTCAGACACTGATGGAGGGTAGAGGGAACTATAAGGTTACTGTGAATCCATGGGCGACCCAACAGTAAGTTATAGGAGGTCTCAGCATCAATCACATAACAAGTGACATCTGACTTCATATCTCCGAGTTGACACTTCACTCGGATTTTTCCCAACGGTCGTGACCTACTGGTATTGAATCCGTAGATGATAGTTCCTGTGGAGGCTAGCTTGTTAGTGGGAATTCCGAGATGGTACATCAATCGTAGCGGCATAATGCTGACGGCGGAACCCGGGTCGACTTGGATCCGGTTGACAACGCTCGAGCCAATATATCCGGTGAAATATAAAGGCCTATCATGTTTTGAATTCCTGACTTGCATATCTTCTTTTGTGAAAGCTATACAAGGGAATTTTGTGGCTGCCAGATTACAATGCTGAACTGATGACTCTGGCTCTTCAGGAGTTGGCTTAATCTGAGTAAGGAATACCTCAGAATCAGCCAAGGCTTCTTGTAAAGCTTCTCTGGTTTCTTTCGATAGGCGCAATAACTCGTATAGCGTAATCCTGGCTGAGATATTAGCCAACTGAGCCATAACGTCGAAACGATATGGTGCGTTCGAGCTTTCCGGTTTGTCTCATCCAATAGGTCGACTGAAACGAGACTGCTTCGGAACTTGAACCGCTTTGTGTTGAGGTTCCTTCCCCTTTTGCTTATCAACCTTTTGAGGCTTTTCGGTTGCTACGGGTGGACTTGTAATCGCCCCCAGCTCTGTCAAAGTCTTGATAGGCACTGCTTTTACCACCCCCTGCTCAGCTAACTGTTCGGATGCACTCGGGTAGTTAAAGCGATATTCGTTTCCACTCCTGGTAGCGAAAACTTCCTGCTCTTCTTCCGAAAACGGTAAAGCTGGAATCTCTTCATCATTTCTCTCGGGAATTGCTGAGGCTCCGTAACAGGACTTCTCTTTTCCCTTGCCATTTGATTTCTTCTTTGATGTGGATGTCGCCCACTGTTCATCTTCAATTAAATTTGGATGAACCCAAAGGATTTCGCCGTTGGGGGTTGTGTGAGATACAAGCCCTTTTTGGCGCTGTCCATGAGGGTCATCGTTGATGATTTGCATCTTGACCTTTGATACTGGTTCGGCTTGAAACCAGGAGCTGTCCATGAGGGTCATCGTTGATGATTTGCATCTTGACCTTTGATACTGGTTCGGCTTGAAACCAGGACAAAGGAACTGATCCGAAGCTGATGGACACTGCATTCGCACCTACTTTCTTCTCTTTCGGTTTTGGTGTTACGATTTCAACATCGATTAAGGTTTGTGTTTTGTCTTTTAAGACATAACACGCCTTAGTGGGATGGTGGACCCTTCTGTGATATGCGCAGTATTTCGGATCATTAGTTTTCTTCGCTTCTTCTTGGTTTGTAACCGGTGGAAGCTTGATCTTGTTATTATCCAACAAATATTTGAAGATAACTAGAACTTCATCATCTTTGAACGAATACTCCTTCGGGAATCTAGGCTCTGCGGCTTTAAACTGCTTCGGAGGTTGTTGATTCTGATTCGGCGCCAATTGGAAGGATGACAGTTGTGGTTGTTGTTGTGGCTGTTGTGATGTTTGATGCGCATCAACAGTAGCCCCAGATCCTCTTCCTCTACCTCGAGGATTAAAGTTTTGCTTTTGAGGATTATCTTGTGGCAGTCCCCTCTCCAACTTATTTCTCTTAAGAAAGCGTTCGGCTTGTTCACCTCTCACTTTTAACTCTTTCCAAGTTTTAGAAGGTACAACCCCCATGACTTCTAACACATCTAGCAACAAGTTATTGTGACATGTCTGTAGGATAAACTCTTCTGTGAGTGGATCTCGGCAGTTTACCGCTTTGTTCCGGAATCGTTTGACGAAGATATCAACCGACTCCCCATTTATCTGCTTCTCGTCCAGCAAGGTGCCGATAGAGACCTCAGTGTCGTCGTCGAAGAAATTGGTGAGAAACAATCCTTCCATATCTTCCCAGCTAGTGATACTCCCGGGTTTGAGGCGTCGGTACCAATCGAAGGCAGGCCCACGGAGGGTTCCTACGAATGACCGGACCATCAAGGCTTCGTTTCCGGATATTGCGCAGAGATGTGACTTGAAATAAATTAAGTGCTGAATGGGTGAACCCTGCCATCAAAAGGAGTAAAGTTAATCAAATTAAATTTTGGGGGATAAGGAATCAGATCCCACTCCCTCGGGTACGGGTATGGAATGCCCGTTTTCTTCACTTCTTGAGCCGTCATCAGAGCATTGACTTTGCTCTCAAGATCCTGCATCTTTTTGTCTTCTTCCTCACTCTTCTTTAAGTAGATTTGAGGAGGCTGAGTGGATGATTTGGCCGGGCCGCTTCCAGAATTGTCTTTATCAGGAGGAGGATCAGCAAAGATAGTATCGTCTTCTTCGTCATCGTCCTCAGTTGTGCGTACAGGTCTGGCGTTACGCTTGCTGGACTCCGCCTTTTGGCTCGATTCCGGTTGATGTTGTTGAGCTTGCAAATCTCGAATCTGCTGCATTGTCAACTCCATCTTGGTCTTGACTTCAGCTCTAATCTCTTCGCGTTGTTTAGCTAACGCTTCCTGTAGTATCTGAGCCAATTGATCTGGCGTGATCGCGAATGATTCTCTGACTCGTTCAACGCTGGACGTGGTATCGTCCGATGCAACGGCGGAACAAGTATCTGTCAATTCCTCATCTGAAGATAATCCTTCGTGCATTCTCTTATAGTCTCAACGTCGGCTGGCTCTTCGTTGTAACCGCGACATTCTTTGAGATAGACCCCGCTCAACTCTCCCTTCCGGAGAGAAATCGGGGTCAGGGTTGATTAATATTTGCTTTCCTCTGCCGGTCATATTAATCGTGACCTCAGAGAATTCATCTTGCTGAATTGCAGGTTTCTTCTTGTTGAAGCGCCTCACTTTGGATTTGGACGCTTCAGTGGAAAGTCTTTGAAATACGGAAACTCTTGCTGAATTAGTTTTAGAGCATCCGTATTCTGTCAGCACTGCCTCAATGAGTCTCTCACAGGAGCAGTGAGACTCGTTTTCTCGCATAATTTTTTTTCTTGAGTTATTTTTCTGATAGTACAGCTCATCGTTATTGTGATTTGAGCAACCTATCTCTTGCTTCTGAACCTTGTTAACATGTGCAGAACGACTTGTTGTCGCCTCTGAGCGATCCAATGTTGAATTCTTAAATCCACCCCCTTGAGGGAATGGAGTCTTCATTGGTCCTAAACGAGAGTGAATTGATACTTTCTCGTTTTGAACCTGTTCAGTTCTGACTGGCGGATATTTACTACCCCCTGCGTAAGAAACCACTAAGGGTTTATTTGCCGGGTTTGAATGTTCTTTGATTGGGACTTTGCCCCGATTATCAAATGCCAAACTGAGGAGATCTGCTTCCGTGGCTTTGACTTTCGATATGTCAAGACTGTCCCGAATTTTCACTGGTGACGTAGCAGACACAGGAGCGGATGCTGACGGAGTTGAAGTAAAAACTTCATTAACCTTCTCTTTGCCGCGGCAGCCATAACTG
>NC_033797.1:11631644-11663191 GCF_001876935.1 Asparagus officinalis
CCGCGGTTATACGAGGAACCGCGGCAGTATGGGCTGCCATGGTTGGAGATTGAAGTCTCTTGGGCATCTTCGTTTTTTGGCACCCAAATTTTACGGTTCTTCGGTGGCTTTCCAGACACCATTTCTTCCTTGTTTCCTTGTGTTTGTTGACGACGGGCACGAGCGCGAGCAGCCTTCAGTTGACGCTTTTGTATGCGCTCTTTAAGAGTTGAACGGGCTCTTTTGACGAGAGTCCATTCCTCCGTCGTGAGTTGTGCAGAAATATGATTATTTTGCCGTTGAGGCAATTGAACCACTTTATGCTTTCTCGACTCTAGGTCCGCATAATAATGGACCCCGTCGGTTTGTTGCATGGCCTTAGCCAATTGTCGAGCACGGCGCTGGCGCTGTCTCTGACGAGCTCTTTTCGTCAGCACCGGTGAGCTTTGATTTAACGACTCCTTAACTGGTACGGAGTCACTTGGAGCAGAGATGTTGCAGGTAGATTCCTTAGCAACCTTTGGGCAAGAACCTTCGCCTGTGGCCTCCATCAGAGTTGAAGGCTGGAAAGTTTTCTTGGAAGAGGAAATCTTCCTGCACCTGCGAGGTGAGGAGGATTTTGAGGACGAGGATGACAGATACTCCTCGAATTTCGCCTGATCGAATTCGTATTCGATCTCTTCAGTGACTATGATCTTGATCGGTTGCGACACTGCGACCTCGGCAGCGAGGCCGCTGGTTCCCACTGTGGTCGCCAGTTTGTTTTCAGCAAAAGTTGATTCCATTGCAGATTCCATTAAATCTTCGATCGATTACAGAAAATTACAATGAAAAGTAAACAAATTACAACTTTTGAGAAAATAACATAAAAATCGTTTATTGATTCTTGTTTTGTGGGACTTTGCCTGTGCCGGGAGTGCTTTGGCTCGTGGACCACCGATTCACAGATCGTGAGGGTGTTTGGAGATCCTTCCTTCGTTTATCGAAGTAAGGATTTGATAGCGAATATCTTATCGATGTAAGATGTTCGCTCTTCCAAAGATCAAGTCTGAGCTTAGATCTCTAGGAATCACCAAATGATGCTTGTCAAAGGGTGAAAATTCTCTCTCTCTTCCTCAAAATCACCAAAAGCTCAAGCCTTTTCTGCTCTAATCTGCTCTCTGTCCTTTATTTCGTGTCTAGGGAGGTATTTATAGGGGTAGGAGTGCACAACAGTTGAAACGGGGGCGAAATAACTGACCGGGTGACTGTTCTTTGGCCGCTGCAGTCGACACTGCCGCGGCTATTGGCGCGGTAGTGTGGACTGCCGCGGCCAAAGAGGTAGTTACCAGCACGTTTCATCGTACTTGAAACCGTTCTTCCACGACCTTTAACCACTTTTTTTCATGGTTTAACTGCTTGTACACGTTAGCACCCGCGCCCACACGCTGTAGTTTGCATTGTTCTGTGAATTCACATTGTTTTGTGTTGATTCATAGATCCTTTTGCTTCCTTTGGGCTTGTATGATCTCCCATGACTTAGATACTGGTGTTTATCATATTCTCTTTGTCTTGAGTGGTATTTGGATGTCTGTAAGCATTTTTTGACGTCTACACTCACGATTCCAGGTTAGGGCACTTTCTTTCTTTCCAAATTTTCATCAAGATCTTCATTTTTTCTCTGAAATCTGTCAAGGTGTTAAGTTCAGTAGTCGACTACTCCAAGTTCTAGTCGATTAATCTAGGGTTTCAACTGTTTGGGGTATATTTCTAAACTTGATCTTTGAATCTTTTGTTATTTAACTATTTCATCATGTCTAGATCTAAGAAAGCTAAGCAAATCCATACTTCTGTTAACGATGAAATCATCATTTATTTAAAAAGTCCTGATTTATTAGAAGAATTTAACAAAATATCATCTTTTGAAGTTCTTCCAGGACGATTTGTGAAATTTGATGATTTTATTCCCTGGAATTTTGGGTCATATTTTAAAAATGTGGACTTGCTTGAATTATTCTCTGCTGAAAATAGAAAACCCACATATCCATTTCTTGTGCAATTGTTCTATACTAATATAGAACGTGTGGGAACTATTGGTGGTTCTGAAAAACTTAAGACTCTTGTTAAAGGAATAGAGATTGACTTAACTACAAAGTCAATTGGAAAAATCTTTAATATTCCTTATCAAGGAGTTTCTCTTAGGTCAGTTAGGATGAATGATTCAGATCTTTTATCTAATCATATATTTCTTCCTGGATATGGCAAACCTTTAAATAACTCAAACAAACTTCGTCCAATTCCTAGGTTCATTGCACGAATCCTAGCTTATAACTTATTTCTAAAAACTGGGAGTTTTTATTTCATTTCCTTAGATTTAGCAAAAGCTCTATATGCTATAATGGGAAATATCAAAGTTAATTGGGTTGAAGTTTACTTTGATAATCTTCTGACAATACCAAGAGGATTTCTTCCTTATGGTGCCTTTTTAACAAAAATCTTTGACAAATTTCATGTGGATCTCCAATCTGAAAATTCTGTTGTACGTTCCATTGAATTCTTTGATTCCAATGCCCTAACTAGGATGAAGTTGACAAATTTTGAAATTCAAGAACAAAATCCTCAAAATGAACCTCATCCTCATCAAGAAGAATTTCCACAAGATATTCCACAATCTTCAACTCAAGCAGGAGCTTCTTCTAGTCAACCACCACCATTTCCTACAGAACCCTCATGGTTTTCAGACGTGCAATACAACACTTTAAGTGCATGTTTTCTTGAACTTGAAACTGGTCAAAGAGCTCTATTTTCTCAGAATTCATATATCATTAGTAATCAAGAAGAGCTAATCAAGAAGTTTGAAGACTTGGACACAAAGCTTAATGCATATTTTCAAGGACAGCAACCTCCTCCAGCACCTTAGGATGTTTTTTATGTTAAGTTTCAAAACAATTATGTTATTTTGTTTTTTAAGTATCAAAAACTATGTAGTTGTGAGATGTTAGGACATATGTAATATGTTATTTATGTTGCTACTATGTCAAGTATGTTGATTGTGTGTTTAATTATCTATGATGTTGTTTGGTTAGTTAATATATATGTTACATATTTTAAACAGATCATGGTGATGAATATTGTGGAACTTTTGGTCTTTATGGCAAGTCTTTGCCTACCTATTTGGATGGGTGAAGTTATGGACTATGTTCATAACCTGGATGATTTGTTTGAAGTTTTAGCACATGTTGAAGAAATAATGTCATGTTTAGCATAAATTTCATAACCTGGATGATTTGTTTGAAGTTTTAGCACATGTTGAAGAAATAATGTCATGTTTAGCATAAATATTTTTATCTTTTTGTTGATAACAAAGGGGGAGAAATAGTCATTTATTGTTATGTATTGTTATAGACTCAAATTTGCAGATATGCAGGGGGAGTAAGTATGGTTATTTCATTATGTTTAAACCTGATTATAAAATATATACTTATGCATAAATTATTTGTTATCATCAAAAAGGGGGAGAATGTTGAATATCATATCTCCATGATAGTATTTTGATGATAACAATTTATACAATGTGTGTTATACAAATGCACTAACTTTTATATGCAGATTTTAATATCAAAATATGAACAAGTGCAAGTTGATTTCAAGGCATTATGAAGTGAAGAAGATGAAGAACATATGAGATAATGTATTTTATATTTTCTTTACTTAGAATTATTGTACAAGCCTTGATCACACACACGAACACACGCAATATTAGAGCACACTAACACAAGCTTAGTGTGTTGGTTAACTATAGAAATTCCCTATGTTAACCATTAGAATTATAGTTAAAACTTGAGTATAAAAATCTTTTATTTCATAATTTCTACTCTTAGTAGTCGACTAATTAGAATAGTAGTCGACTACTCGTGTATAAAACTTAAATATATGTTTCTGTCATTTTACAGTATAGTCGACTAATATAGATTATAGTCGACTACTCAGGTGTTTGACAGAAACATAAGTTTCTGTTATTTTACAGTATAGTCGACTAATCTACATTATAGTCGACTATTGAAGGCAAAATTTATTTTCCAAGTTTCTGTCAAATTACAGTGTAGTCGACTAATGAACTTTATAGTCGACTACTGAGAAATTTTCTGAATACACAGAGTCTGTTTGAACTCAGTGTAGTCGACTAATCTGTATTGTAGTCGACTACAGATACAGTTTTTCCAGATTTCAAAGTTTGAATTTATGACTGTTTATAGCCGTTTTTTAAATGTTTTTAAAGTTCAAAAACTTATCTTTTCAAGGGCTATAAATAGGTTATAAGTTTAGAAATTTGCACAACTAATACATACACATAAGATCAAACATTTGTGCATATTCACTCTCTAGTTTTCTAGATTTTCATGCTAAGTGTTTAGAAAAAGAGAGTTTCTGATATTGCCTTAGTTTCAATCATTCTTAGAGATTATATAGGCAATATTCAGAGAGTTAAAAGAATCCTAAGCCACTGTTGCACTTCACTACACATTCAAAGCTTATAGGATCAATTGTGTTCTTGCTTCAAAAAGGATTTCTCTCGGGTTTGAGAGGGTTGATCTCTTGGTTTAGAGATTGGGTGGCAATTGGTATGGTCTTGTCAATTGGGTTTGCAATTTGCATGGTTTTGCAAATTGGTCAGGTTTGCTTTTGATTTTGTAAGGTTTCAACTGTCTCGCGAGCTCATTTTCCTATAACTGTTCCTAGGGATTATAAATAACCCCCTGAGGTCGATTTTTAGGGGGGCGGGTCATTTTTTGAGCACTTTGGAGCAGAGAGAGCAGAGTTCCTGAGCTTCCGGCAATTCCTTGAGATTCGAGCTTTGACTTGATTTCAAGAAGAACGACTATCTTACTTTGATAAGATCTCGTTTCAAATTCTCACTTCGATAAACGAAGGAAGAATCATTAAACCCCTCACGATTCAATCAGAATCTGTGATTTGGTGGTCCACGAGTCAAAGCGCTCCCGGCACAGGCAAAGATCCCACGCAAGCAGCGATCCAAACAACGATCCTGCGTTTGTTTCTCAAGAGTTGTAATTTCCTTTTGTTGTGTAAAAGAAGTCTTATAAAAAAGCTATTTCTTTTGAATTTATTGTAATATAATGAATTCCACAGCAAAACCAATTTTTGACGCAAACAAACTGGCGACCACAGTGGGAGCCAACGGTCTCGCTGCCGAGACCGTCGTGTCGCAGCCGATCAAGATTCCAGTTGAATCCATGGTCGAATACGAATTTGACCAAACCAAGTTTGAGGAATATCTCTCATCATCCTCTTCAAGATCTTCATTGTCTCGCAAGTACAAGAGGATCTCAATATTGAAGAAGACTTACATGCCAAATAAGGCACAAAACGAAGACTCTCGTCTGATTGTTGCTGAGGATTTTACTCGCAACACCTCTGCTCACAATGACTCTTATTTAGTTAAAGAGTCATCGAATCAAAGCCCGCCGGCACTGACGAAGAGGGCTCGTCAGAGACAACGTCAGCGCCGCGCCCGCCAAATAGCTAAGGCATTGGAACAAACCGACGGGGTTCGTCATCACGCGGACCTAGAGTCGAGGAGACATCGAGTGGTTCAGTTGTCTCAACAACCAATTACTCATATCTCTGTTAAACTAACGACGGATGAATGGATTTTGGTCAAGAGGGCTCGCTCAACCCTCAAAGAACGTATACAAAATCGTCGTGCAAACGCTGCTTATGCTCATGCTCTCTTACAACAAAGACGAGAAAGAAACAAGAAAACGATGGCCAAAGAACCATCAAAATTCTACAAAGTTTGGATTCCGAAGTCTGGAGTTATGCAAAATCAGTATTCGGAGCCCGTTAAGACTCCATACCCGCAAGGGGGTGCTTCTAAACGTGTGACTCCCGACATAACCTTGGATCGCTCAAAGACAGTAATAAATTGTTCTGAGAATGCCAACAAGGTTTTACACCCCCAGAAGAAGACGCATTCACCAAAATACATCGTCATACCTGGGGGGTCATGCCAACAGACGATACGATTTTTTGGTAATCATACCGATGAATCGTACTATCAAGCTGTGGGTTTGAATGAATTTCGAAAGAGAGTTATTCGAGAAATAAACTCTCGTTGTTCCTGTGCGCGACTCTTTAAAGCAGTATTGTCAGAATATAACTGCGCAAAATGAGAAGCCATCCCACGAAAAGCCTCGGTATTCCACAGTCTTTTCACCAAAATGTCGAAGCCTAAGCCAAGACATTTCCGCAATAGAAGATCAGCTATCCAAGATGACGAATTCCCTGAAGTCACCATCAACATGATTGATAAAAGAAAGTCTAAACAGCATTCAGGTGACTCAAATCCTGACTTTTTCCCGAGAGGAAAAGTCAATTCAAGAATTGCCAAACGGATGTCCCGACTCCAGTTAAGAGCCATCAAACATAGGGACTACAAGAGAATGCAAGAAGGAATGTCATCAGAGGATGAGCTCTCGGACACTTGTTCTGCGATCGCTTCGGATGATACGGTATCTAGTACAGGACAAACTAGAGAAGTACTCACAATAACCTCTGATCAGTTCGTTCAAATACTTCAAGAAGCTCTAGCCAAACAACGTGAAGAAATTAGAGCTGAGATGAAGACAGAGATGGAGTTGGCTATCCAACAAATGAGGGAATTGCTAGCTCAGCGGCCTCAACTTCCTGAGTCCAGTCAGCGAGCTGAATCCAGCCGCCACACTCAGAATGTGGCAGATGATAGTGATCCGGAAGTGGATGAAGTCATTATGGCTGATACACCTCCCAATAGCAATAACGCTGGGGGTGGTTTAACGCACCCTCCCAATAACGATATTGGGGGTGGTTCAATGGCACCTCTTACTGGGAGTGACCTAACTCATTCTCCTCAGCGTCCTTCGAATGAAGACATAGACGATGACGAGAAAATGAAAGAGCTTGAAAATAAAATCAACGCTTTGATGACAGCTCAAGAAGTGAAAAAGACGGGTATTCCATGTCCCTATCCAAGAGAATGGGATTCAATACCATACCCGACAAAATTCAATCTGATTAACTTCACACCGTTTGATGGGAAGAGCTCGCCTATTCAGCACTTGATTTATTTCAAGTCTCATTTGGGCATGATCTCTGGAAATGAGGCTTTAATGGTCCGGTCATTCGTTGGCACCCTTCGTGGGCCTGCCTTCGATTGGTATCGACGTCTCAAACCAGAGAGCATCAATTGCTGGGATGACATAGAAAGTTTGTTCCTCAGCAATTTCTTCGATGATGACACCGATGTGTCAATCGGAACCCTTCTAGATGAGAAGCAAAAAGACGGAGAGTCAGTCGACAATTTTGTCAAACGCTTCCGTAACAAAGCAATGAATTGCAGAGATCCTATTACAGAGGAGTTTATTCTGCAAACATGCCACAATAATCTCTCCATCGATGTCCTGGAAGCCCTGGGGGTCGTACCATCCAAAACTTGGAAAGATTTAAAAGTGCGCGGTGAACAAGCTGAACACTTTCTTAAAAGAAAGAAAGCTGAGAGAAGCCGACCGATGACATCTGCAATCGCTGGGAACGCGACTCTCGATCCGAAGTTTCAAAAGGAGTATTCTTTCGAAAATGATGAAGCTCCAGCCATATTGAAATACCTCCTCGCCAATGACAAAATCGAGCTACCACCTATCAAAGATCAGGAAGGAGCTAAGAGGATTACAGACCCAAACTACTGTGCGTACCACAGAAGGGTTCTTCATCCCACCAAGATTTGCTTCGGACTCAAAAACAAAATCCAAGCCTTAATTGACTCCGGTGTCATAATGGCGAAACAAGCCAGGTAAAGAAGATTACTCCATTGGGTGCACGAGTATAAACTGTTTTCCCTAATTCCATTGGGTGCACGAGTATAAACTGTTTCCCCCGACTCCATTGGGTGCACGAGTATAAACTGTTTCCCCTCACTCCGAAGAGTATACGAGTATAAACTGCTCCTCGATACTCCAACAGGTGTATGAGTCTAAACTATTTCCTTTCTTTCACGGGAAGTTCCTGGAGAGCGTTATGCATAATACTCTTAAGGATAACCTGATCATGCAGCTGAATATAATGATAAACCCAGTTTCATAAGAAAAACTGGGGGTGGATGATTCATGTAACGGGAAGTTCTCGGAAGAATGTTATATGTAATTTTCTTAGGGATAACCCGATCATTACAAACAAAGTGATAAACACTACATCCCCACCATGATTTCCGAATACTCTTTTGATGAGATGAGATTCGATCACTTCGTCAGATCAATCTTCCCTCACAAAACTCACATTTGGTCAAACCTTTAAACAGTTAGGACCAAATCCAAAATCCCCTCTCGATTCCTTTCATGAACGAGAGGTCCACAAATTGAACGATCAAACCTTTAAACAGTTAGGATCGTCTCAAAACTCCCACTTGGTTAAACCTTTAAACAATTAGGACCAAAGCCAAAAATCCCCTCTTGATTCCTTCCATGAACGAGAGGTCCACAAATTGAACGATCAAACCTTTAAACAGTTAGGATCGTCTCAAAACTCCCACTTGGTCAAACCTTTAAACAGTTAGGACCAAAGCCAAAAATCCCCTCTTGATTCCTTCCATGAACAAGAGGTCCACAAATTGAGCGATCAAACCTTTAAACAGTTAGGATCGTCTCAAATTCCCATTTGGTCAAACCTTTAAACAGTTAGGACCAAAACCAAAATCCCCTCTTGATTCCTTCCATGAACAAGAGGTCCACAAATTGAGCGATCAAACCTTCCTACAGTTAGGATCGTCTCAAAACTCCCACTTAGTCAAACCTTTAAACAGTTAGGACCAAAGCCAAAAATCCCCTCTTAATTCCTTCCATGAACAAGAGGTCCACAAATTGAACGATCAAACCTTTAAACAGTTAGGATCGTCTCAAAACTCCCACTTGGTCAAACCTTTAAATAGTTAGGACCAAAGCCAAAATCCCTTCTCGATTCCTTCAACGAACGAGAGGTCCACTTTCAGTTGAATAATTCAACCTTATGACAGTTAGGATTATTCAAATCCGTTCAGATTCTCTAAGTGGAGATCCCACTTTGAGTTTCCTTTGCATCAGGAGATAGAATATAAAATTCTTCCTCTCCGATTTCGGGTTCATCTCTACCAACAAACAAGAGACCATGAGATAGAATATAAAATTCTTCCTCTCCGATTTCGGGTTCATCTCTACCAACAAACAAGAGACCAGGAGATAGAATATAAAATTCTTCCTCTCCGATTTCGGGTTCATCTCTACCAACAAAAAAAGAGACCAGGAGATAGAATATAAAATTCTTCCTCTCCATCATCGGGTTCACCTCTACCAATAAAAAAGAGACCAGAATACTCCAATAGGTACACGAGTATAAACTGTTTTCCTACACTCGACAGGCAGTTTCTGGAGAATACTATTCTGAATATTCTTAAGGATAACTTGACGAACTCTCGAAGGGCATACAAGTATCAATTTGGTAACAAAAGTCAAAGAGATACCAACTTCGATTCAAGATCTCGACAACGGTCGAGCGATAAACGCAGTACCGGAAGAGTATTAGCTATTCTACAAAGAGCTGAATAGGCTAAAGGATGAAGAGATCAAGAGTCGAAGCCATTTTATGGATTCTTGTACACGATCTACTCAACCAAGTATTGAAGAGATCGTAAGAAAAATCTAGCCATTTTATGGATTCTTGTACACGATCTACTCAACCAAGTATTGAAGAGATCGTAAGAAAAATCTATCTTATCCAAAGTATCCCAGACTCCTCTATAATCAACCAAGTATTGAAGAGATCGTAAGAAAAATCTATCTTATCCAAAGTATCCCAGACTCCTCTATAAAAAAATGAGTCTGGAAAACTTTGGAGGGGGTATCTGTAAGCGTCGAAAAATGCTAAAAAATATCCAAATACAGCTCAAGAGGAGATCATCCAAAGAGCAAAAGAACACAAGTATAGACTGTCTCGCCGTACGGGACAGCCTTTGCTGTCTCGCCGTTGTTTTCAGTGAAAGTTGATTCCATTGATAATTCTATTGAACTTCGGTCGTTTACAACGAATTACAATGAAAATAAACAAAAATTACAACTCCTGAGAAAATAACACAGAAATTGTTTATCAACTCCTGCTTTGTGGGACTTTGCCTGTGCCAGGAGTGCTTTGGCTCGTTGACCACCGATTCACAGATCGTGAAGGTGTTTGAAGATCCTTCCTTCGTTTATCGAAGTAAGGATTTGATAGCGAATATCTTATCGATGTAAGATGTTCGCTCTTCCAAAGATCAAGTCTGAGCTTAGATCTCTAGGAATCACCAAATGATGCTTGTCAAAGGGTGAAAATTCTCTCTTTCTTCCTCAAAATCAACAAAAGCTCAAGTCTCTTCTGCTCCAAAATGCTCTCTCTCCTTTATTTCGTGTTTAGGGAGGTATTTATAGGGGTAGGAGTGTACAACAGTTAAAACGGGGGCGAAATAACCGACCAGATAACTGTTCTTTGGCCGCTGCAGTCTATACTGTCGCGGCCATTGGCGCGGCAGTATAGGCTGCCGCGGCCAAAGAGGCGGTAGCCGCGGCACCATGTCCTGCCGCGCTGCCATGTAGTTACTTGATGATGTGTATAATATTCTTCTATGTTATCTTGAGTGGTGTTTGGATGTCTGTAAGCATTTTTTGACGCCTACAGATACCCCCTTCCAAAGTATCTCAGACTCATCATTTTTTAGAGAGGGGTCTGGGACACTTTGGATATGATAAGCTTTCCCTGCAATCTCTCCAGTGCTTCGTTGAGGAAATTGCGTAGAACGGTTTGTGAATGGCTTCAATCCTTGACTTCTTCATCTTTTAGCCTATTCAGTGCTTTGTAGAATAGCTAAAATTCCTCCGGTTCTGCGTTTATCGCGTGGCCGTTGTCGAAGTCTCGAATTAGAACTGCTGTCGAAGAATTTGGGAAATAGTTTACACTCATATACTATATTGGAGTGTTCGGGAAATAGTTTAACCTCATATACCCGTTGGGAGGTTCAGGGAGATGCAGTTTATACTCATATACTCATCGGAGTGTATTCCAAATACAGCTGGAGATGTATGTGTTCAAACACCGAAGAATTATCGTGCACACACAGTGCTTCTGCATGCCAGAGTGTACCACGGTGTGTTAACTGCCGCGGCAGATTATACCGTCGCGCTTAAGCGCGGCAGCATAGACTGCCGCGCTCGAGCGCGACAGTATCGAGTGTCGCGCAACGCTTCAGCCAGTCGGGTTTATAAGACTGGTTTGGGCTTTTTTCGGGTCATTCTTCCCCGCCTCTTTGAGTTCGAAACCTTCTCCAAAACCCTTTAAAGGATTTTTCTGGCTTTTCCCCTTTTCCACCTCTTCATCTTTGGGTTATATATATATATATTTTTTGATCGAACAGATCTAGGGTTTTGAGACCTAGGGTTTTGGATTCTCCTTGATTCTGAACTTTCCTTTGATCAAATCTGTTTTCAATCAATCTCAGGTGAAAACCGTACCTATAGGTCATGCTTTAGGGTTCGATTTTGTTCTTTTGTTTGTGATTTCACTAAAAACCCTAATTTTTCCTTGTTTTCAGACTGTTTCCACCATGTCTCCGAAGAAAGCTCGTGCTTCGAAGGGGAAATCAGCGGCACCAACACATGAGGAGGTCGAGGCTGCCGTTCCTTCTTTTGGGGGTAAGTTTCTTCAACTTCTCCTTATCTGAAATTGTTGATTTTATGCATACCGCCTCGTTTGTCTCCATTGAGAGGCATTCGGGAAGAGTTGACGTCCTCCTTCGAGAGGACTGACGCTGAAAAATACATATCTTGTTCAATCAAGATGTGTACCACGGCCAAAATACCAATTTGGCTCAGAACTTGATTTTTTGAAACCTGGAACTGCTGTCCAGTTACCGCGGCAGCTCGTACTGCCGCGCCTGAGCGCGACAGCATACACTGCCGCGGTAACACACGGCAGCAACCACTTGCCGCGGCTACTTAGCGCAGGATTTTCGCTCTGTTTAGCCTTTCCATTCAACTGTTTTCCAAATCTTCTCTGCAGTTCCTTTCCCCTCTGTGGTCTTTTCTGATAGAGAGGACCCAGGTCAGAATGGTACTCTTCACGCCTCCTTTAGCGGCGACTTTCTGGTTAGAGAGGCTCGCCAGTTTAGTGAAGACCGTGATAATAGTGTTCCAGAGTTGATTCGTGAGGGAGGTCGTCGCACTCTGCGCGCTTTGCTGACTGATTCACCCTTAACTCCAACCCGGGATTCTACCGAACCATTGAAGAAGCCGGAGTATCTATTCGGGGATTCAATTGAAGATCCAGACAATCTTTGCCGTGGCCCTGAAATTTGGTTAAATGAACATGAAGGTGCTTTTCTATTCCTTCCCCCATTCCCTCGACAATATTCAATTTTGCAATTAAGGAACTTGGCCGTTTCGAGGAAAATGTCGTGGCACCTGACAGATGACCATGAACGCATTCATTGTGGGTTCATTGATAAAGATGTCAGCGCTCCTGGTTCTGTTGGTAGACATAATATTCGTGGTCTTCACCCGGGGATACTCGGACCGGATAGTGGGCCCCAGAACGAACTGATGATAAGGGTCAACACGGTAAAGAATAGGCTTGCTCGAGTTGGTCGAGAATTTCCCATTCCAAAATTCAGATGTTATGGATGGGTTCATTCTCTTCCTGACAAATGGTGGGCTAGAATGACCACCTATGTACTCAATCGTTAGGATCAGGAGTTAAGGAATTTGGGATTATATGCTCCAATCCGAGCCAGCATGCATGGTCTCCCAGTAAGTGTAGATCATTTTCTTGCCTTGTTCGAATCTTATATTCCGGAGACCAATACATTTCTTACCAAGTACGGGGAGTTAGGGCTTCCACTCCACGAAATGATGAAAGTATCCGGATTGCCATTGGGGAATACTCTTTATCAAGAATATTTTCCCAACAATCGTCAGCTTATGAAGATGAAGAAGGCCAACTCTCCTGCTTATGACTTATGAAGATGAAGAAGGCCAACTCTCCTGCTTATGACATTCTCTGGGAGTTAACTTGTCATTATCAGACAGCGATAGCCAAGATCGAAGTCTTGTCATTATCAGACAGCGATAGCCAAGATCGAAGTGAAGAGTAAGAAGGCGGCTCGAGTCAGTTTAAAGCAGTTCGCCGACTACTTGTTTCGGAACCTCGAGAGCCCGACCGGTGAAGCTGTCTGTGAATCACCGACTCTGACCCCTACTGACGTTAATAACCTAATCGCAAAGATTAACGCTCAGTCTTACAGAACTGAGTCATCTGAAGGTGGTTTTCTTAGAGGCACAAAATTCAACACTTTCTTGTGGCAATCCACCAAGAGAATGAAGCCTGCGACTCTCCTCTCCGGTTACCTGGCCATATGGCTAAAGAAGTGCGTAGTGTCGCATCAATCTTCTGAGGTGCTTCCCCTGGAGGTTCTTCTTCCCGCTGTGCAATTAGCCGTTGGCGGTAGGTTATCTTTACTTTCCGCCATGATTGCTGACCTTCACAGCAAACGGGTGCTGAGCCTTCGACTAAGATCCCCTTGTCAAGCGTTGAGTTGCCATACACATACCTAATGGCGTGGCTGGTCCTCCATCGAACGGACATGATGTCAGCACCCGATGTGTCTGATCCAGAGATCCCTTTGCTGCAGCTTTTGGAAGGGTGTAAATGGCTGAATCCTTCTCGACAATGGTCTGACCGGGTGAGGCAGTTTAAGAATGCCAAGTGTTGGGAATTTTATAAATGTTTCCCTCGCTTTTTTGGTGCTTATAACGACACGCTGGTTGATGAGGAAATGCCTGGGGCTAACAGGACCTCTCTCGACATGGGTAGCTTCCATTGGCTCATGAACATTCGCCCCGGCTATAATATTTTCCGGTCGAAGAACTTATGCAGGATTGAGCCTTATTTTCCTTACCGATTTGCGCGACAATTCGGCTATGATCAACTATACGTCGGGAATCCCAACAAATGGTTGATAACCTGCGGGGGCCTTATCGATAGTGTACGAGCCTGGTTCTGGAATATTGCTGGCTGTACCGAAGCTCAGTTTAGTCTGCCCGTCGCTGAGCCTGATCTCCACTTAACTTTCCTCTACTGCCGGTGGATTTTAGCCGCCAACACTCCTCTTACAAAGAAGAAGATTTTCGAACTGGAATCCGAGGCTGTGGTTCGGAGAATCGTATCTAGAAAAGGAAAGGAACCCGCTACGTCTTCTCGCTAACAAAAACAAGCAGCTGATTCCGAAGAGAGTGACGACTTCGAAACATCCAGTGAAGACGATGAAACCAAAGATGAAGCAGGGGCTGATGTTCCTCTTTCTCCTGTGGCTCACAGGACTCGTCGGGCTTCTTCGCCCCAATCAGCCGGTGCTCCTTCTAAGGGTATTCGAATAATGGAGAAGAATATTCCCTTATCGTCTTCGAACAAGATGACAGTCAGATGGCCTGCGATTGGAGAGGAAGAAGAAGAAGAAAAGGAAGATACTACCCCGCTTGTTGGCAGAAAGAGATCCCGATCTTCTGCCTCTTCCGAGGTTCAACCTAGCCCTGTTCAAGGGTCTGAATTGCGTTCCAAGTTTCGTCATGAGAGCTCCGAAGTTCCTCGAGATTCTCGGGCTTCGAAAAGGATTAAAAAGACGGCTCATCGACAACGTCAACTCTCCCCGTTGCCTGAGGAAGAGTTTACTCAGGATCTTCCGATTGATCAAGGGGGTAAGATCTCATTCTTATCTCTTTTTCACTATTTCGTCTTTGAATATAGCATCTTATTTGTTCTTTTGCCATCGTAGTTGGACCAGGAGAAGAAGGGGAAATCATACCCGAGCCCTCCTCTCCTGGTTTAATGGACGTTGACGAGTCAAGCTTCACTCACCAAGTACATCAAGCAATGAGTGAAGAACCCCTCGGTATGGACACTGTCCCTCCTCCGGCTATTACATCGACCTCACCAACCGCCAACGCAGGTACTGATGTTTTTTCATTTGGGGGACATTTCCGGGAGATAAGTGAATCAGAACATGTTCCTCTCCTACTAACTTGTGCGCTTTATCTTCTTTTAGTTAAACTAAAGGAGATGAGTGCGGGTAGTAGTGCTGCTGACCCCACAACTATTACTGAGGGTAAACCTATTTTTGTTTGCTTTGGTCCCTTCATATTCTTACACATTTATTGACGGATCCTTCTGCTCAATAGACATCCCAGCTAATGAGCCGAGAGATCAAGAACTTACCCATGATATGGGTATCGGAGATTTCAACGAACATGATTTCAATCTTGATACAACCTTCTACTCCTATAGACCCCATGATGATAGAAGTCACCGTCACTCCCCAAATTAGCCCAGTTGCAACAAAAGCGAGACCAACTGAAGAAGTTGGTACATCAGCCGATGTGGTGTCCAGAGCTGGTAAGTTTTACCCATAACTTGTTTCAAATTTCGGATTATCATTCCATTATGCTCATCGTAATCCTTTTGTTTGTAGAATCCCCTCCTAAGGAGCCTCTTAGCTTGGACCCGAAGTTCTCTGAAGTTGAGATTAAAAAGCCTTCTGACGTAGCGGGTACATCAACGGCCACTATTCTTGAACCAACTTTAGTTGTTTAGGAAGCCGGATTACCACCCTTGAGTGAACCAAGTCATACTGAGGGCTCTTCCGTCGAACTTGGTATGCTTCCGCTTGTTGTCTTGTATGCATACATATGTTCTGTACTGACCTATTTGCCCTCATTGCAGTTCCCTCATCATTATCAAATCAGATCCAAGCTCTGTTGGTCGACGACGATCCGGATAAGGCCGTCATCTGTTCTAATCTCCAAGGCTTCATCTCCTTCTTGAACTCTATGGTGGATCGTATTCTCTTCAAAGGATCGCACTTTGAGAGTTATAACAAATCTCTTGGGCGTTCTATATCAGGGTTCAGAGAGGAAGGGTATAATGAGTTAGCCGATTCAATCAACGCTTATTTGGTTGATTTGAAGCGACATGTTGACCTTCTACAAGCTCTTCGTACCAAAGGCATACCCTCTTACATTACTTCCCACATGGAATCCAAGTTGCAAGCGTGGCGTGATTCCCAACAATCAGCTAACCTCGAACTTCAAAAGCTAAGAGCCCGCAGTGACCAACTTAGGGTGAATGTTGGCAAAAGAACACAAGCCAAGGTTAACCTACGCCGGGATTTAGAATCGAGTCGAGCGGAAATAGCTCGCTTAGAGGAGGAACTTGCAATGGCCAAGGATGCTCATGATGTCTTGGAGTCCGAGTTGAAGCAGGAAACTCAGGTTGAAGAAAACCTGTTACAGCAGCTGAACCTTCAAGATAAAATACTTGCTGAAAAAGAACAAGAGGTTGCCGCGCTTCACAGTGTTGACGAAGAAGTCTTCAAAATTAAATTGGCGGCTGAGCTTGAACAGGCTTATGCATTAGAGCTTTCAAAACTTGAAAATCAGATTAGTCAATATAAACTTTTGTAATTGGAGAACATATATTTCTTTTTAGCTTTGTTTGAACACTCTTGGTCAATATATTGAATCTTTTTACTTATTAAGATTTTATTATGATTATTCATTCTTGTTTAGAATAAATAACCATAATACTTATAGGATTTTTGGCAAATCCTCAGCCATTAACGGATTTGATATGCCTTTACCGACTACCGTTTGCGTCGGGCTAGTATGTGAATTATCTAGGTCCATTTCACATATGACGTTGGGCTAAAAGAATTAAATTCTTTTAGACTTTAGACTACAATATTGAATATGTAGGCTACATGTGTTAGATGTAGACTTATCTCTAATAAGGGATAGAGATAACATCCCCCATGTATGAACGACATGGATTTTAAAGTGTGAGTAGGTTGCGTTTCCTATATAGGACAACGAACCTGAAATCGGAGAGGAAGAATTTTATATTCTATCTCCTGGTCTCTTGTTTGTTGGTAGAGATAAACCCAGAATCGGAGAGGAAGAATTTTATATTCTATCTCATGGTCTCTTGTTTGTTGGTAGAGATGAACCCAGAATCGGAGAGGGAGAATTTTATATTCTATCTCCAGGTGAAAAGGAAACTCAAAGTGGAATCTCCACTTAGAGAATCTGGACTGGTTTGGATAATCCTAACTGTCATAACGTTTGATTATTCAATTCAAGAGTGGACCTTTCGTTTGTAAAAATGAATCGAAAGGAGATTTTGATTGTGGTCCTAACTGTAGTAAGGTTTGACCAAGTGGGAGTTTTGAGACAATCCTAACTGTAGGAAGGTTTGATCGCTCAATTTGTGGACCCCTCGTTCATTGAAGGAATCGAGAGAAGATTTTGGTTGTGGTCCTAACTGTAGTAAGATTTGACCAAATAGGCAGTGGGAGTTGGAATGATTTTACTCCATGACTGATTTTGGTGTACTCTTCGTCGATCGATTTGACCGGTGAGGAGTTTTGTGAGGAAAGATTAACTGTTTACAGAATTGAATCTCATCTCAACAGGAATAATGAGAAGATCTTAATCATTTTTATAACAATTAAGAATAAATTATTCACATGATCAGTCTTCATTTAGAATAATCAACTGATATCGGGTTATCCTGAAATATCCTATACAGGATTCTCTAGGAACTTCCCGTTTTACATAGGTTATCCTGAACGTATTACGGATAATACTTTTTCAGGAACTTCCCATTGATTGGCATCATCAATTTGTTGCCATCCTGAGTAATCAGGCGATATGCACCGTTTGAATAGACTGTTTCTATCACGAACGGTCCCTCCCATTTAGGTTCAAATTTGCCTTTCTTCTTGGAAGTGAGAATCATAGGCCTTCGAACAGCGAGAACTAGATCTCCTTCTTTAAAGCTTCGTCGTCGGACCTTTTTATCAAAAGTCCGAGAGATTCTAGCTTGATAAAACTCGATTTGTTGTTGAGCTTCCAAGCGTTTCTCATCCAACATCTCTAATTCCTCGAGACGTTTCTGATGATGTTCTTCCGTCGTCATTCCCGTTACGAGAGCGATACGGAGGGACGGAATCTGTATTTCCAATGGAAGGACGGCTTCACACCCATATGTTAAAGCATACGGGGTGGTTCCGGTAGGCGTACGGACGGTCGTACGATAAGCCGAGAGAGCTTCGCCGAGTTTGTCGTCCCAATATCGTTTATTGGTTTTCACTAATTTTGCCAGAATTTTGATGATAGTCTTGTTAAAAGCTTCGGCCAATCCATTAGCTGTAGGATTATAAGCAGTCGACGAAACGTCCTTAATCCCGAATTTACCGCAGAATTTGATAAATGCGTTGCTCACGAACTGAGGACCATTATCATGCACTATTCGCCTTGGTACACCATACCGATATATGATATGATGTTTGATAAATTTGATAACATCAGTCGTCTTTACTTCTCTAAGTGGAACTGCTTCTGCCCATTTCGAGAAATAATCGGTGATTGCCAAAATGAAACGGTCCCCTTTAACCGAAGGTGGGAAAATAGGACCTACTATATCCATTCCCCAAGTTTCGAATGGCCATGATGTCGCCGATGGGTGTAAATACTCAGGAGGCTGGTGCATATAATTTGCATGTAATTGACATACTTCACATCGTCGTGCGTAGTCGACTGCGTCTTTTACCATAGTTGGCCAATAATACCCGATTCTCCTAAGTCGATCACAGAGTTTAGGACCGGGTTGATGTGCACCGCATATCCCATCATGCGCCACTTTGAGTGCTTGTTCTGCTTCTTTGCCGGATAGACAACGGAGTAAAAGACCGTCATACGATCGTCGATACAACATTTGCGCTGTGGCGTTGTAATAAAACCTCGGCGCTCTTCGCCGAATCGATTCCCTTTCTCTTACATCTTCAGGCAATATACCATGTAAGACGTAGTCGATAATAGGAAAGCGCCAATCTTGAACTTCGGGTTCAACTCCGGTTGAGTACGCTTCTTTAGCATTTGAATCGTAGATTGGAACAATAAGCTGGTGAGTCCTCACTGTAATCCATTGCTCTGTTTCGGGAGGTTGAGCCAAGGATACCGACAATACTGCCAATGCATCTGCGTATGCATTTTGGAGACGCGGAACGTATTCGATGAAAAATTCTTCAAACGAGCTTGCCATCTCGATGGCCACCTGGTGGTATGGAATCAGGTCTCGATTTCTGACTTCATACTCTCCTCGTATTTGATTAACTACCAGTTGAGAATCTCTAAAAGCCTCAAGGTATTCGACCCCCAGCTCTTTGGCGAAATTAAGTCCAATTATTAATGCATTGTATTCGGCCACGTTATTAGAGCATGGTTCGGTCAGTGAATATGCTCTAGGCAAGACATGCTTTTCCGGGGAAACTAAAACGACCCCCACTTCTGAGGAGATTTTAGAACATCCGGGTGTACTTGCCACGTTGGTTGATCGGGAAGCTCCATCGAAGTACAATTGCCACACTTGTTGATGTGAGGTGGTATTAACTTCGTGAGTTTCATCTGGCAGGTCGTCATACAATTCGACTACATCCTTCGTAGGGTTTTCCGCCAGAAGATCGCAAATAGCCCGTCCTTTAACTGATTTTTGTTGCTTGAAATACAAGTCATATTGCGATAATAGTAGAGCCCATCTGGCTAAACGCCAATTCATGGAGGCCGGTTGGGTCATGAATACCCGGATTGGATTTATGTTGGAAATGACATAGATTATTTGTCCAACCAAGTAATGTCGCATTTTTTGGATTGCGAATACCAAGGCGAGGCATTCCTTCTCAATCATTGGATAACGAGACTCAGCTCCTACCAATGTACGACTCAGATAATACACACCTTGTTCGTGACCGTTATCGTCGTCTTGTGCGAGTAATGCACTTAACGAATGGCTCGTCGCTTTGACATAGATCAAAAACGGTTTGCCCGATTTCGGTGCAACGAGAATAGGTGGTTTCGCCAGATATTTCTTAATATCTTTGAATGCCTTTTGGCATGCTTCGTCCCAGACAAACGACACGCCTTTCTTCGCGAGTTTAGAGAACGGTTGGCATTTTCCAGACAGATTTGATATAAACCGGCGGATATATGCCAATCGACCTTGCAACCCCCTGAGTTCTTTAAGGTTCCTCGGGGGTTGTAATTCATGTATCGCCTTCACTTTATCAGGATCGATATGAATACCTTTTGTGGTGACGACGAATCCAAGAAATTTACCGCTGGACATCCCAAGGAAAGATTTGGTCGGGTTCATCTTTAATTGATGAGTCCTCATAAGTTCGAACATCGTCTTCAGATCGTTAATGTGATCGTTTTTATCACGGCTCTTAACAACCAGGTCATCAACATAGCATTCGACGGTCTTCCGAAGGTGTTCTTGAAATATCTTCGTCATCGCACGTTGGTATGTAGCACCAGCGTTCTTCAAACCAAAAGGCATAACAGTGTAACAGAAGACACCAAGGGGTGTTCTGAATGCTGTATGCTTTTCATCGTCTGGATGCATCTTAATCTGATTATACCCAGAAAATCCATCCATAAATGACATTCTCTCGAACCCACAAGTGTTGTCAATGATGACATTTGTGATCGGTAAGGGGAAATCGTCTTTAGGACATGCGGTGTTTAGATCTCTAAAGTCAATGCAGATTCTGATCTTTCCATTCTTTTTGAGAACCGGAACGATATTGGCCAACCATTCAGGGTGTTGTTCTTCCCTGACAAAACCCGAATCAATTAGTTTCTTGACTTCAGCTTCTATTGCCTCCATAATCTGCGGACGAAACCGTATTTACTGTTGTTTGATAGGTTTGACATCCGGTTTAATGATAAGGCTGTGCATTGCTACCTCTGGATCTAATCCCGGTATATCTTCGTAATTCCAAGCGAATACGTCGATATATTCTCGAATGAGGGCGATTAGTTCCTCTTTCTCATCCGGTGGAAGATCACCACTAATAAATATAGGTTTCGGATTAGTTTCGTCACCCATATTAACTTGGACTACCTTATCTTCGGTAGGAGGTTCTCTTTGCTCAAATCTATCGCCGTATTGGATATTCATGTAATGTATCCATGGATCTTCCCAAGTGGGCAACTGATCGTCTTCTTCTGTCGTGGAAGGATCAACTGTCGCCATGTTCGACATTAGGGCTTTGAATCTTTCCCCGATGCTCACATCTGAATCCCAGGTTGAAGCATCGGATGAATACCCGCTCTTATTTATTAGTTGACTAATGATCCGCTGGCCATATTCGTCATCAGATGACGAAACATAACCTAGACCTCTTTTATAACTGTAATAATTATTTGGTTTTCCTTTCGGTACATAGGCGGGACGGGGTGGAACCCTAACACCTTGACCAAAATGAAGACCTTCACCGAGCGAGAGGTCATAGCCTTGACTTGTCATGTAGTCATTCGCTTGTGAACTGTATCGAGAGAAATGTCGCCCAGGTTCTTCATCATCCGAATTAGTGTCTAAGAAAAGATCTGGAGTAGGGGATGATTCCCCCTTTCCAAAGACTATTTCTTTTTCACTCCATGTCTTTGCGGGTAAGGTTACAGTCGTTCCGACTGAATCTTGAAGATGCTTCGTCGTCGTGCATGACGAACGAAGTGGCATGTGTAAGTCTGGGTTATCATACAATTCCTGTATTACATCATTGAGACAACGCGAATACTCTAAATCACCATTTATTATTTCATCGGCAAGTTGCCAGTTACAACTTTCGTCCGACGAATCATCATCGTCAAGATCGATTACAAGAGGTTCAATGTCATTCAATACAAGACCTTCACTATAATCGAGCCCAGCTTCGGTATTAGCTTCTTCTTCGCTGTCCGTGCCATGGGCCGATGGTTCAGTATCGGATTCAGCACCATACAGAAGGGAGTCAGTAAAATAGTTTTCCAACCCCTTGAATGGTTGCTTATCCGCGACCACCGTCTTAACCTCCTCGTTAATGTCGACATATTTCAGACATTGATGGAGGGTAGAGGGAACTATAAGGTTACTGTGAATCCATGGGCGACCCAACAGTAAGTTATAGGAAGTCTCTGCATCAATCACATAGCAGGTGACTTTAGACTTCAGGTCTCCAAGTTGACACTTCACTCGGATTTTCCCCAACGGCCTTGACCCGCTTGTGTTAAACCCGTAGATAACGGTTCCTGTGGAGGCTAGCTTGTTGGCTGGGATTCCGAGGTGGTACATCAACCGAAGTGGCATGATGCTGACAGCGGAACCCGGGTCGACTTGGATCCGGTTGACAATGCTCGAGCCAATATATCCGGTGAAATATAGAGGCCTGTCATGTTTTGAATTCCTGACTTGCATATCTTCTTTTGTGAAAGCTATGCAAGGGAATTTTGTGGCTGCCAGGTTGCAATGCTGAACTGATGACTCTGGCTCTTCAGGGGTTGGCTTAATCTGAGTGAGGAATACCTCAGAATCAGCCAGGGCTTCTTGTAAAGCTTCTCTGGTTTCTTTCGATAAGCGTAATAACTCATATAGTGTAATCATTGCTGGGATATTAGCCAACTGAGCCATAACGTCGAAACGATATGGTGCATTTGAGCTTTCCGGTTTGTCTCGTCCAATAGGTCGACTGAAACGAGACTGCTTCGGAACTTGAACCTCTTTGTGTTGAGGTTCTTTCCCCTTTTGCTTATCAACCTTTTGAGGCTTTTCAGTTGCTATAGGTGGACTTGTAACCACCCCCAGCTCTGTCAGAGTCTTGGTAGGCACTGCTTTTACCACCCCCTGCTCAGCTAACTGCTCGGATGCACTCGGGTAGTTAAAGCGGTATTCGTTTCCACTCCTTGTAGCGAAAGATTCCTGCTCTTCTTCAGAAAGCGGTAAAGCTGGAATCTGTTCATCATTCGAATCGCCGAGGCTCCGTAACAAGATTTTTCTTTTCCCTTGCCCTTTGATTTCTTCTTTGATGTGGATGTTGTCCACTGTTCATCTTCGAGCAAATCCGGATGAACCCAAAGGATTTCGCCGTTGGGGGTTGTGTGAGATACAAGCCCCTTTTGGCGCTGTCCATGAGGATCATCGTTGATGGTTTGCATCTTGACCTTTGATACCGGTTCTGCTTGAAACCAGGATAAAGGAACTGATCCGAAGCTAATAGACACCGCATTCGCTCCTACTTTCTTCTCTTTCGGCTTCGGCGTCACGATGCCAACATCGATTAAGGTTTGTATTTTGTCTTTTAAGACATAACACGCCTTAGTGGGATGGTGGACTCTTCTGTGATATGCACAATACTTCGGGTCATTGGTTTTCGTTGCTTCTTCTTGGTTTGTAACCGGTGGAAGTTTGATCTTGTTATTCTCTAACAGGTATTTGAAGATGACTGGAACTTCATCATCTTTGAAAGAGTATTCCTTCGGGAATCTGGGCTCTGAGGCCTTAAACTGTTTCTGAGGCTGCTGATTCTGATTCGGCGCTAATTGGAAGGATGACTGCTGTGGTTGTTGTTGTGGCTGTTGTGACGTTTGATGTGCATCAACAGCAGCCCTAGATCCTCTTCCTCTGCCTCGAGGATTAAAGTTCTGCTTCTGATTATTATCTTGCGGCAGTCCTCTCTCCAACTTCTTTCTCTTAAGAAAGCGTTCGGCTTGTTCACCTCTCACTTTCAACTCCTTCCAAGTTTTAGAGGGCACAACCCCCATTACTTCTAATAAATCCAGCGACAAGTTATTGTGACATGTCTGCAGGATAAACTCTTCTGTGAGTGGATCCCGGCAGTTTACCGCTTTGTTCCGGAATCGTTTGACGAAGACATCAACTGATTCTCCATTTATCTGCTTCTCATCCAGCAAGGTGCCAATTGAGACCTCCGTGTCTGTAGGCGTCAAAAATGCTGAAAGATATCCAAATACAGCTCAAAAGGAAGTCATCCAAAAAATCAAAGAAAAGACAGTCTTTACTGTCTCTCCGTGCGAGACAGTGTTTGCTGTCTCTCCGTGCGAGACAGCGTTTGCTGTCTCTCCGCGCGAGACAGCGTTTGCTGTCTCTCCGCGCGAGACAGCGTTTGCTGTCTGCGCGAGACAGCGTTTGCTGTCTGCCTCTCCGCGCGAGACAGCATTTGGCTGTCTCTGCGAGAACAGCGTTTGCTGTCTCTCCGCGCCGAAGAGCAGCGTTTGCTGTCTCTCCGTGCGAGACAGTTTTGACAATGGTCAGAAACCACTTGAAAAACAAGCTGGCCACCAGCACGTCCATTAACTTCGTCAAAGAACATGGGGACGTTGCGTGACGCAGATCATGGAGTCTGTAAAACGTGGGAAGGCAGTTACAACGAAAGCTGCAGAGCGTTATCTGTTCGCCGAGACTAGACAATCTTACTGTCTCGCGGGAACAATATTTACTGTTCCCGAGACAGTGTTTACTGTCTCGCCCGCCGAGACAGTAAACACTATCTCGGAATCACTGTTCATCCAGAGGGTATAAATACCCCCCGAAGGCCATTTTTGAAGAGGCTGATCATTTTGAGCACTTCAGAGCAGAGAGAGCAGAGAGCGAGCAGGGTTCTTGAGCTTCCAGCAATTCCTTGATATTCAGGCTTTGACTTGATTTCAAGAAGAACGACTATCTTACTTTGATAAGATATCGTTTCAAGTTCTCTCTTCGATAAACGAAGTCAGAATCATAAACCCCTCACGATTCAATCAGAATCTGTGATTTGGTGGTCCACGAGTCAAAGCGCTCCCGGCACAGGCAAAGATCCCACGCAAGCAGTGATCCAAACAACGATCCTGCGTTTGTTTCCCAAGAGTTGTAATTTTTATTTTGTTGTGTAAAAGAAGTCTTATAAAAAGGCTATCTCTTTTTGAATTTATTGTAATCGACCGAAGATATAATGAATTCCATGACAGAACCAACTTTTGACGCAAACAAACTGGCGACCACAGTGGGAGCCAACGGTCTCGCTGCCGAGACCGTCGTGTCGCAGCCAACCATCAAGATCCCGGTTGAATCAACGGTCGAGTACGAGTTCGACCAAACGAAATATGAGGAGTATTTATCATCTTCATCTGTAAAGTCTTCCTCGCCTCGCAAATGCAGGAAGATTTCATCTTTGTTGAAGTTGTCAAACAGCTTAATTGTTGCTGAGGATTCTACTCGCAACCTCTCTGCTCATAATGACTCTTCTTCAATTAAGGAGTCATTAAATCAAAGCCCGTCGGCATTGACGAAAAGAGCTCGTCAGAGACAACGCCAACGCCGCGCTCGCCAAATGGCTAAAGCCTTAGAACAACCCGACGGAGTTCGTTATCATGCGGACTTAGAGTCGAGGAGGCATCGAGTGGTTCAGTTGTCTCAACGACCAATCACTCATGTCTCTACTAAACTCACGACGGAGGAATGGACTATTGTCAAAAAGGCTCGTTCAACCCTCAAAGAACGTATACAAAAACGTCGTGCAAACGCTGCTCATGCCCGTACTCTCTTACAACAAAGACGAGAAAGGAAAAAAGAGACGGTGGCCAAAGAACCACCGAAACTCTGCCAAGTTTGGATTCTAAAGTCTGGAGTTGTAAAAAATCAGCGTTCGGAGCCCGTTAAGACTCCATACCCGCAAGGGGGTGGTTATAAACATATGACTCTTGACATAACCTTGGATCGCTCAGAGGCGACGACAAGCCTTCCTGAGTACGTTAACAAGGTTCAAACACAAAAACAGAAGATAGGTTGCTCTGGTCACCATGCTGACGAGTTGTACTATCAAACTAAAGGTGGAAACAAATCACATAAAAGGACTGTTCGAGAAACGAATCGTCATTGTGTATGTGAAAAACTTACCAAAGCAGTGTTGTCCAAATGCAACTACTTTAAAGCCATTCCACCAAAAGTTTATGTGTTCCAGAGACTTTCTACTGAAATGTCGAAGCCCAAACCTAGACATTTCCGCAAGAGAAAATCAGATGCCCAAGATGATGAATTCCCTGAAGTCACCATTAACGTGGCTGATAAAAGAAAGTCTAAGCGGCAATCAAGTGACTCAAATCCCGACTTTTCCCCGAGAGGAAAAGTCAATCCAAGAATTGCTCAAAGGATGTCTCGACTCCAATTAGGAGTCATCAGACGCAGAGATTACAAGAGAATGCAAAAAGGAATGTCCTCGGACGATGAATTCTCGGACACTTGCTCTGCAATCGCTTCTGATGATACAATGTCTAGCACGGGACAAACCAGAGAAGTACTCACGATCACCTCTGATCAATTTGCTCAAATACTTCAAGAAGCTCTAGCCAAACAACGTGAAGAAATTAGAGCTGAAGTGAAGACAGAAATAGAGTTAGCTATCCAACAAATGAGAGAATTGCTAGCTCAGCGGCCTCAACCCCCTAAGTCCAGTCAGAGAGTTGAATCCAGCCGCCACACTCAGAATGTTACAAATGACAGTGATCCAGAAGTGGATGAAGTCATTATGGCTGATACACCTCCCAATAGCAATAACGCTGGGGGTGGTTTAACACATCCTCCCAATAACGATATTGGGAGTGGTTCAATGGCACCTCTTACAGGGGGTGGTCTAACTCATTCTCCTCAACGTCATTCGAATGAAGACATAGACGATGACGGGAAAATGAAAGAGCTTGAAAACAAAGTCAATGCTTTGATGACGGCTCAAGAAGTGAAGAGGAAGGGTATTCCATGTCCCTATCCAAGAGAATGGGATTCAATACCGTACCCGACAAAGTTCAATCTGATTAACTTCACACCGTTTGAGGGGAAGAGTTCGCCGATTCAGCACTTGATTTATTTCAAGTCTCATTTGGGCATGATATCACATCTGCAATCGCTGGGAACGCGACTCTCGATCCGAGGTTTCAAAAGGAGTATTCTTTCGAAGATGATGAAGCTCCAGCCATATTGGAATACCTCCTCGCCAATGATAAAATCGAGCTACCGCCTATTAAAGATCAGGAGGGTGCTAAGATGATTACAGATCCAAATTACTGTGCATACCACAGAAGGGTTCTTCATCCCACCAATATTTGCTTTGGACTCAAAAACAAGATCCAAGCATTAATTGACTCCGGCGTCTTAACGGCGAAACAAGCCAAGTAAAGATGACCGTACTCCATGGGATACACGAGTATAAACTGTTTTCCCCTAACTCCGAAGAGTATACGAGTATAAACTGCTTCTCCATTTCACTCCGAAAAGTATACGAGTATAAACTGCTCCTCAATACTCCAACAGGTATATGAGTCTAAACTATTTCCTTTCTTTCACGGGAAGTTCCTGGAGAGCGCTATGCATAGTACTCTTAAGGATAACCCGATCATGCAGCTGAATATAATGATAAACCCAGTTTCATAAGAAAAGCTGGGGGTGGATGGTTCATGTAACGGGAAGTTCTCGAAAGAATGCTATATGTAATTTTCTTAGGGATAACCCGATCATTACAAACAAAGTGATAAACACTACATCCCCCACGTTCATTTTCGAATACTCTTTTGCTGAGATGAGATTCGATCATTTCTTTAGATCAATCTTCCCTCACAAAACTCACACTCGGTCAAACCTTTAAACAGTTAGGACCAAATCCAAAACCCCCTCTTGATTTCTTCCATGAACAAGAGGTCTACAAATTGAGCGATCAAATCTTTAAACAGTTAGGATCGTCTCAAAACTCCCACTTGGTCAAACCTTTAAACAGTTAGGACCAAAGCCAAAATCTCCTCTCGATTCCTCCCATGAACGAGAGGTCCATTCAAATTGAACGGTCAAACCTTTAAACAGTTAGGATCGTCTCAAAACTCATACTTGGTCAAACCTTTAAACAGTTAGGACCAAAGCCCAAAATTCCCTCTCGATTCCTTCCATGAACGAGAGGTCCACAAATTGAGCGATCAAACCTTTAAACAGTTAGGATCGTATCAAGCTCCCACTTGGTCAAACCTTTAAACAGTTAGGACCAAAGCCAAAATCCCCTCTCGATTAATTCCATGAACGAGAGATCCATAAATCGAGTGATCAAACCTTCCTACAGTTAGGATCACCTCGAAACTCCCACTTGGTCAAACCTTTAAACAGTTAGGACCAAAGCCAAAATCCCCTCTCGATTCCTTCCATGAACGAGAGGTCCACAAATTGAGCGATCAAACCTTTAAACAGTTAGGATCGTCTCAAAACTCCCACTTGGTCAAACCTTTAAACAGTTAGGACCAAAGCCAAAATCCCCTTTCGATTCCTTCAATGAACGAGAGGCCTACAAATTGAGCGATCAAACCTTTAAAACAGTTAGGATCGTATCAAACTCCCACTTGGTCAAACCTTACTACAGTTAGGACCACAACCAAAATCTCTTCTCGATTCATTCCACGAACGAGAGGTCCACTTTCAGTTGAATAATCAAACCTTATGACAGTTAGGTCTACCAACAAACAGGAGACCAGGAGATAGAATATAAAATTCTTCCTCTCCGATTCTGGGTTCATCTCTACCAACAAAAAAGAGACCAGGAGATAGAATATAAAATTCTTCCTCTCCATCATCGGGTTCATCTCTACCAACAAAAAAGAGACCAGAATACTCCAATAGGTACACGAGTCTAAACTGTTTTCCTACATTCGACAGGCAGTTTCTGGAGAATATCATTCTAAATATTCTTAAGGATAACCTGACGAACTCTCAATGGATGTCTCAATTCGGTGACAAAAGCTGAACCCACAAGAACAAAAACTAGCTTCGAATCAAGATCTCGACAACGGTCAAGCGATAAACGCAGTGCCGGAGAAATATTAGCTATTCTACAAAGAACTGAATAGACTAATGGATGAAACGATAACATATATCACCGATAGTTAACCTGCAAAAGGGGATATTCACTAGAAATGATTGATGGCAGTACCTAATGCCAGGGAAGAAGGCATTCGCCCAATGCTCTGGCGAGTAGTTGTAGGCGTCAAAAAATGCTGAAAGATATCCAAATACAGCTCAAAAGGAAGTCATCCAAAAAATCAAAGAAAAGACAGTCTTTACTGTCTCTCCGTGTGAGACAGTGTTTGCTGTCTCTCCGTGCGAGACAGCGTTTGCTGTCTCTCCGCGCGAGACAGCGTTTGCTGTCTCTCCGCGCGAGACAGCGTTTGCTGTCTCTCCGTGCGAGACAGTTTTGAAATGGTCAGAAACCACCTTAAACAACTGCCACACACGTCCATTAACTGTCAAAGAACATGGGGAACGTCGTGGGCGAGAATCACGTTGATAACTGCCAAAATAACGGAGTTGTAAAACGTGGGAAGGCAGTTACAACGAAAACTGCCAGACAGTTACTGTTCCCGAGACAGCATTTACTGTCTCGCGGGAACAGTATTTACTGTTCCCGAGACAGTGTTTACTGTTATAACGGAGTTTGAAACGTGGGAAGGCAGTTACAACGAAAACTGCCAGACAGTTACTGTTCCCGAGACAGCATTTACTGTCTCGCGGGAACAATATTTACTGTTCCCGAGACAGTGTTTACTGTCTCGCCCGCCGAGACAGTAAACACTATCTCGGAATCACTGTTCATCCAGAGGGTATAAATACCCCCCGAAGGCCATTTTTGAAGAGGCTGATCATTTTGAGCACTTCAGAGCAGAGAGAGCAGAGAGCGAGCAGGGTTCTTGAGCTTCCAGCAATTCCTTGATATTCAGGCTTTGACTTGATTTCAAGAAGAACGACTATCTTACTTTGATAAGATATCGTTTCAAGTTCTCACTTCGATAAACGAAGTCAGAATCATAAACCCCTCACGATTCAATCAGAATCTGTGATTTGGTGGTCCACGAGTCAAAGCGCTCCCGGCACAGGCAAAGATCCCACGCAAGCAGTGATCCAAACAACGATCCTGCGTTTGTTTCCCAAGAGTTGTAATTTTTATTTTGTTGTGTAAAAGAAGTCTTATAAAAAGGCTATCTCTTTTTGAATTTATTGTAATCGACCGAAGATATAATGAATTCCATGACAGAACCAACTTTTGACGCAAACAGTGTCGTCATCGAAGAAATTGGTGAGGAACAATCCTTCCATATCCTCCCAGCTAGTGATACTCCCGGGTTTTAAACGTCGGTACCAATCGAAGGCAGGCCCGCGAAGGGTTCCTACGAATGACCGGACCATCAAGGCTTCGTTTCCGGATATTGCGCCGAGATGTGACTTGAAATAAATTAAGTGCTGAGTGGGCGAACCCCTGCCATCAAAAGGAGTAAAGTTAATTAAATTAAATTTTGGGGGATAAGGAATCAGATCCCACTCCCTCGGGTACGAGTACGGAATGCCCGTTTTCTTCACTTCTTGGGCAGTCATCAGAGCATTAACTTTGCTCTCGAGATCATGCATCTTCTTGTCCTCTTCCTCACTCTTCTTCAAGTACATCTGTTGAGGTTGAGCAGATGACTTGACTGGACCGCTTCCGGAATCGTCTTTATCTGGAGGAGGATCGTCAAATATACATCTTCTTCATTACGCCGGCTGGATTCTGCTCTTTGGCTTGATTCCAGTTGGCGTTGGTGAACCTGCAAATCTCGCATCTGCTGCATAGTTAACTCCATCTCGGTTTTGAATTCAGCTCTAATTTCCTCGCGTTGTTTAGCCAACGCTTCCTGTAATATGTGTGCCAGTTGATCCGGCGTGATTGCGAATGATTCTCTGACTCGCCCTACGCTGGATGCAGTACTGTCTGAAGCTACAGCAGAACAAGTCTCTGACAGTTCTTCTTCTGAAGATAATCCTTCGTGCATCCTTTTGTAGTCTCGACGTCGGTTGGCTCTTCTCTGTAATCGCGACATCCTTTGAGAGAGACCCCGCTCAACTCTCCCTCCCGGAGAGAAATCAGGGTCGGGATTGATTGACTGTTGCTTTCCTTTGTTGGTCATGTTGATAGTGACCTCAGGGAACTCACCTTGTCGGGTTACAGGTTTCTTCTTATTGAAACGCCTCATTTTGGGTCTTGACGTTTCTGTGGAAAGCCTTTGGAATACAGAGACTCTCATTGAGTTAGTTTTAGAGCATCCGCATTCTGTCAACACTGCCTTAATGAGTCTCTCACAGGAACAGTGAGACTCATTTTCTCGCATAACTCTTTTTCTTGAGTTATTTTTCTGATAGTACAGCTCATCGTTGTTGTGATTTGAGCAACATATCTCTTGCTTCTGAACCTTGTTAACATGCGCAGAACGACTTGTTGTCGCTTCTGGACGATCCAAGGTTGAATTTTTAAACCCACTCCCTTGCGGGAATGGGGTCTTCATTAGTCCTAAACGAGAGTGAATTGATATTTTCTCGTTTTGGACTGGGGCAGTTCTGACGGGAGGGTTCTTACGACCCCCTGTATAAGAAACCACTAAGGGTTTATTTACCGGGTCCGAATGTCCTTTGATTGGGGCTTTGCCCCGATTGTCAAATGCCAAACTGAGGAGATCCGCTTCCGTGGCTTTGGCTTTTGATATGTCCAGACTGTCCCGAATTTTCACTGGTGATGCAGCAGACATATTCGTGTTAGACGGACCAGGAGCGGACGCTGACGGAGTTGA
>NC_033797.1:11663334-11664641 GCF_001876935.1 Asparagus officinalis
GGTTGAAGACTGAAATTTTCTGTATTTTTTGGGTGTTCTCGTTTTTGGGAACCCAAACTTTACAGTTTTTCGGTGGTTTTCCAGACACCACTTCCTTCTTGTTTTCCTGTATTTGTTGACGACGGGCACGAGCGTGAGCAGCCTTTGCCTTACGTTTTTGTATACGCTCCTTAAGGGTCGAACGGGCTCTTTTGACGAGAGTCCATTCTTCCGTCGTAAGCTGTGCAGAGATGTGATTAGTTTGCCGTTGAGGCAACTGGTTCACTTTTTGTTTCCTCGACTTTAGGTCCGCATAGTAATGGACCCCGTCGGTTTGCTGTAAGGCCTTGGCCAATTGACGAGCACGGCGCTGGCGCTGCCTCTGACGAGCTCTTTTCGTCAGCACCGGTGAACTATGATTCAGTGACTCCTTAACTGGTGCGGGGTCACTTGGAGCAGAAATGTTGCAGGCAGATTCCTTGGAGAGAACCTGGCAAGAATCTTCACCTGCGGTCTTCGTCGGAATTGAAGACTTAGAAACTTTCTTGGGAGAGGAAATCTTCCTACACCTGCGAGATGAGGGAGATTTTGAGGATGAGGACGACATGTACTCCTCAAATTTTGCCTGATCGAACTCATATTCGATCTCTTCCGTGACAATGATCTTAATCGGCTGCGACACTGCGGCCTCGGCAGCGAGGCCGCTGGCTCCCACTGTGGTCGCCAGTTTGTTTTCAGCGAAAGTTGATTCCATTGATAATTCTATTGAACTTCGGTCGTTTACAACGAATTACAATGAAAATAAACAAAAATTACAACTCTCGAGAAAATAACACAGAAATTGTTTATCAACTCCTGCTTTGTGGGACTTTGCCTGTGCCGGGAGTGCTTTGGCTCGTTGACCACCAATTCACAGATCGTGAAGGTGTTTGAAGATCCTTCCTTCGTTTATCGAAGTAAGGATTTGATAGTGAATATCTTATCGATGTAAGATGTTCGCTCTTCCAAAGATCAAGTCTGAGCTTAGATCTCTAGGAATCACCAAATGATGCTTGTCAAATGGTGAAAATTCTCTCTTTCTTCCTCAAAATCAACAAAAGCTCAAGTCTCTTCTGCTTCAAAATGCTCTCTCCTTTATTTCGTGTCTAGTGAGGTATTTATAGGAGTCTGAGTGCACCACAGTTGAAACGGGGGCAAAATAACTGCCCGAATGATTTCTCTTTGGCCGCTGCAGTCTATACTGCCGCGGCTATTGGCGCGGCAGTATAGGCTGCCGCGGCCAAAGAGGCAGTTACCAGCACGTTTCATCGTGCTTGAAACCGCTCTCT
>NC_033797.1:11665136-11761163 GCF_001876935.1 Asparagus officinalis
TCGGCAGCCGAGACAGCAAATGCTGTCTCGGAAACACTGTTTGTTCAGGGGTTATAAATACCCCCCTGAGATTATTTTTTTGAGGGGGGGCTGATCATTTTTGAGCACTTTGGAGCAGACAGAGCAGAGTTCTTGAGCTTCTGGCAATTCCTTGAGATTCTAGCTTTGACTTGATCTTAAGAAGAACGACTATCTTACTTTGATAAGATATCGTTTCAAATTCTCACTTCGATAAATGAAGGAAGAATCATTAAACCCCTCACGATTCAATCAGAATCTGTGATTTGGTGGTCCACGAGTCAAAGCGCTCCCGGCACAGGCAAAGATCCCACGCAAGCAGCGATCCAAACAACGATCCTGCGTTTGTTTCTCAAGAGTTGTAATTTCCTTTTGTTGTGTAAAAGAAGTCTTATAAAAAGGCTATTTCTTTTGAATTTATTGTAATATAATGAATTCCACAGCAAAACCAATTTTTGACGCAAACATATAGGAATTGAAATTGTTGCTTCAAAAGTTCTCTCAAGTTGTGAGAGGTGTTAATCTCTTGGTTTAGAGATTGGTGTGCAAATTGGCAAGGTGTTTGTCAATTGGTGTTACAATTTGCAGGGACTTACAAATTGGTCAGGTTTGCTTTTGATTTTGTAAGTTTATTCAAAATCATAGTGGAAACTCTCAAGCAGGATTTGCTTGGGGACTAGATGTACACCGGATTGGTGGAACCAGTATAAAACCTTGTGTTTGTGATTGTGAATTTCTGAGATTGCCATTTTTCTTTGCAATTTATAATCTACTTTGCATAAATCTTAAAAGAATACTATTCACCCACCTCTAGTGTTCTAGTGTATCTATTTCAGATCCTACACAACCTAAGGTGCAGAATTTCCAGAGAGCATAAGGTGCTATACTTTGCCAATAAGGTGCTATACTTTACCAATAAAGAGCTATACTTTGCTATATAGTGCTATATTTTGGCCATAAGGTGCTATATTTTCCCATAAAGTGCTATACTTTGCCAAAAACTTCAAAATTACTCGAGGACCCCCGTCGCAGTGGATGATTGGTCAATAAACACGTAACGTAGGTCATCGAGTGTTTGCGTTGCGGTGAAAAAAACTAATTTGGTTTTAGACAACTTAAGGTGCAGAATTTTCAGAGAGCATAAGGTGTTATACTTTACCAATAAGGTGCTATACTTTTCCAATAAAGTGCTATACTTTGCCATATAGTGCTATACTTTGACCATAAGATGCTATACTTTCCTATAAAGTGCTATACTTTGCCAAAAGCTTCAAAATTACGTGAGGACCCCCCGTCGTGGTGGATGATTGGTCAATAAACACGTAACGTAGGTCATCGAGTGTTTGCGTTGCGGTGAAAAAAACTAATTTGGTTTTAGACAACTTAAGGTGTTGCGGTGAAAAAAACTAATTTGGTTTTAGACAACTTAAGGTGCAGAATTTTCAGAGAGCATAAGGTGTTATACTTTACCAATAAGGTGCTATACTTTTCCAATAAAGTGCTATACTTTGCCATATAGTGCTATACTTTGACCATAAGATGCTATACTTTCCTATAAAGTGCTATACTTTGCCAAAAGCTTCAAAATTACGTGAGGACCCCCCGTCGTGGTGGATGATTGGTCAATAAACACGTAACGTAGGTCATCGAGTATTTGCGTTGCGGTGAAAAAAACTGATTTGGTTTTAGACAACTTAATGTGCAGAATTTTCAGAGAGCATAAGGTGCTATACTTTGCCAATACGGTGATATACTTTGCCAATAAAGTGCTATACTTTGCCATATAGTGCTATACTTTAGCCATAAGGTGCTATACTTTCCCATAAAGTGCTATACTTTGCCAAAAGCTTCAAAATTGATCGAGGACCCCCCGTCGCGGTGGATGATTGGTCAATAAACACGTAACGTAGGTCATCGAGTGTTTGCGTTATGGTGAAAAAAACTGATTTGGTTTTAGACAACTTAAGGTGCAGAATTTCCAGAGAGCATAAGGTGCTATACTTTGCCAATAAGGTGCTATACTTTGCCAATATAGTGCTATACTTTGTCATATAGTGCTATACTTTGGCCATAAGATGCTATACTTTCCCATAAAGTGCTATACTTTGCCAAAAGCTTCAAAATTAAGCGAGGACCCCTCGTGGAGGTGGATAATTAGTCACGCGACACATAACGTAGGTCATCGAGTGTTTGCATAGCCCTAACAAAACTTATTTAGTTTATCGCAACGCAATAAGTTGCTGAATTTCCAGAGACCATAAGGTGCTATACTTTATCGATAAGGTGCTATACTATTGCCATAAGGTGCTATACTTTACCATAAGGTGCTATACTTCATCAATAAGCCGCTATACTTTCCCATAAAGTGCTATACTTTATCAGAAGCTAGAAAATTGAGCGAGGACCCCTCGTCGAGGTGGATAATTGGACACACGAAACATAATATGGCCCAATAGGCTATAGTTACCACAACCTACCATCAAAACTTCTTCAGTTCAATCAGTGCATCAATTCATTACAGATATTCATATCTATCAACCTCTAAACTCAGGCACATAACATTGAATGAAAATAATCCATGAAGATTGAATGGAAATAATCCAAAATCACCACTATCGAAACGTTGTATACATTTCTACTAGATACATTTCTTAAATTTCTAATAGAAAATTTGATACATCATGATACATTGGATAGTGCATTTGATACAATATACACACAAATCATCTATATATACATAATATAGAAAATTTCATACAACACGATACATTAGATACTACTTGGTACATCATATTGCAGGCTGTAGTTGATTTGCCGTTTGGGTTACAATGTGACAACAATGCTAAGATCTGATGAATGCCAAGAGTGGAGGATTCTCTCATGTATTTGATTGGAAAGTTAGTGTACGTGCATTGACGAATCGTTTCTGATTGAGGGGTAGCTGTGCATTGCGTTAGGTGTTGGCGACAATAGAAAATGGTGAGGAGCAACCAGAGGGCGTAGGAAGGCATACCAATGAGCTAAGATCATGGCGGTCCACAAAACCAAACTTCTCTTGGACATTTCATCAACCACCTTTATTGCCTCCTCAACCAACAACAATATGGCATAACCGCTAATCGTTGTGGTCCAAATAACTATATCCCTTTTGTCATTCCATCAAACACCTTCTATGCATCAAACTAGTCACCAAAACATAGATATATATGATCAAAATTGTTATGCACATAGTCTTTCCTAAAGCATAAGCTTGATAAGAATCCATCAATTTATAAGAACAAGACATTTTTAACAAGATATTGCCAAAAAAACCCAAAATTTCAAAATGTTAACATACCGTTTTCTATTGGTCGGCTTTGAGTGGACTGGGTGGTCCTAGGGCCGCTGCCACCGCCCCCTTCAATGAAGGATCTAGCGAAGAGAAACCTGCAAGTTGACATTAGACGCCATTGCAAGTAGGGGTGGAAATGAACCAAATAATTAACAAATAGTTCGATAATTGTTCGAATAACTATTCGATCATATTCGATTCGGTAGTTCATTTACTACTAAACAAATATTTTTTAGTATTCGAGTTTACTAACGAATAGAATTTAACCAGATGTATATTCGATTCGTTTGTCTATTAAATATTCGTTTAAAATTTAATCACAGCTTATTATTTGTATTATTGCACATATGATGTCATATTTTTAATTCACTTACTATTTCTACTCAACTTTTATATACTGATTTTAAGTCTAAAATAATCTTAAATCTATTTTCTAATTAAAATTTTGATTTAAATATATATACATCATATATTAAAAAGGAATAATTTTTTATTTATGAATTTTAATATTATTTGAAAATCAAATTTTTTAGCAGAATAAATATACTCTAATATTCAATAAGTATTCGTGAATATTCATGAATATTTATCAAATACCAAGTATTCGAGTTCGAATTCGAAAAACTAGATATATGAATATTAGAGTCCGCATTCGAATTCGATAATTTTAAACAAATACAAATACGAACACCTTAGTATTCGATTCGATTCGATCGTTTACCACCCCTAATTGCAAGAGATCAAAACCCTTGAATTTTTAGGGTTTTTTTTAGTGGGAGGAGAACTAGAAAGATGGAGATAATTAGAAAGAGAGTTGAGCACTGGGTAGTTATTAGGGAGGAAGAAGAAGAAGAACAAGGGTAATTTCTCTCTCCACGTTTCTCCATTCGTATTTGGGAAAAACCACCCTAGCCCACGTTCTCTCCCTCCCTCTCTCTCTCTCTCTCACTCTCACATTCCCCATTGATCTGCGAGTCCGCCCTCTCTCAGTTCCCTTATCTCCCCTCAAACCCCAACCGTCGACGACTTTAAAGCAACTGCACTGTTTAGAAAAAAAATAAATATATTTTTCCTCACAAATCAAAGAAAAGCTTTCTCTTCTGTACAATTATATTATAAACACTTGATGAAACAAAATCCCCAATTTCTACAATTAGACCTTTCTACTCTTCTTCGATCAGATCCAGTTTGATTCCTTTGCTTTCTCTCTCTTTTTCCCTCTCGGTTGATGTCTTTTCGTCTGATTCTTTCTCTACTATTCTTCTCCTTTCTCCTTCGGAGCCTCGAAGCTCGATCCATCGGCGGCGGTGGTGCCGATGAAGTCCACGATTTCGCCGTCGATCTCAATAGCTCCACTTTTGCGAGTGTTCTAAAAGAATCTAAGGGCAATTTTGCGATCGTCGAGTTCTTTGCGCACTGGTAACGATTTGATTGAATTTTTTTTGTTTATATTTTTGTTGAGTTGATCTATGAAATATCGATCCTAATATATGTGAGATGTTCATGATTTTAGGCGCATTGGTTCTTTTTCTGCTTTTAGCTACCTTTTTACTGAAATTTTGTATTTTGTTTCGAATTTAGTTTTTTTTTAATTTTGCAGTGGAGTTAGCTGTTAAAGTTGATGGTAAAGGAGGAAATGATCAAAAGGCGATGACTCCGTGGTCGAAGCATTCTGCTACAGAGCAGAGGTAGGGAAGCAAAATCAATGATAGGCAAGTTTTCTTTTTCCACCAATTTTGGGGTTTATTAAAGCAATATATATTGTTACAATACAAACTTTTTTACTTGAAATTTAACTGATAAAATGAAATGTCTGGGCTTTTTGTCTTTTTCCGACCGGAGATTGGCGGCGGTGTCACGTGCGGTGTGGGGGTCGAACGGTTGAGGATGCGCGAGCGTGGAGTAGTGCTGCGTTTCTTTATCAGTATGATTGCTGGTCGGCGCTTAAGTACGTTAATGGTACTCAACAGGTAATTTGTTTTCTAATTGTCAATTTTAATATCTTTTTTTTTAAGGAATTGGTGAACTTTGTAGAGAGGCGCTTGAAAGTTTGTCCTTTCTCAGTTTGCTATTTAGATTGTGAACCATGCGACCCTCCCGCGAACCATATACTAATCATGTAAAATAATAAGTCTTTTATTTTTTCCTCATTTGGGACATAGATCTTTTTGTTTTTGCGCCTTTTCTGATGTTTAGTATGCTATCATAATTGCCATCATATTATAGACAACCATGATCCATCTAGAGTATCAAAAAATAGGTCAGTTTTGGGGGATTAATATTGAAAAACCAATGTCAATAATGGATCTTTATTGAAATATCCAAAAATGTACAGTTTTGGGGGATTAATATTGAAAAACCAATGTCAATAATGGATCTTTATTGAAATATCCAAAAATGTAACTCTAAAGCTACGAAATAAATCAGTTCCAATGTCAATAATGGATCTTTATTGAAATATCCAAAAATGTAACTCTAAAGCTACGAAATAAATCAGTTCCTTTCCTAACTCAAGTTTTTTGTGGTGGTTTCCTAACTCAAGGTTTAATGGACGAAATTTTTTATTTATTGCATAATCCTACTACTAAATTAGAAAATTTTCATTTAATTCTCAAATTTTTATATGAAATCTTCTGATTAAATTTCTAAATTTTCATCTTTTTTTCCTTAAATTTGTAAAGAAATTTCTCATTTTTATCCTTAAATTTTGATCTATAATATTTACTGAAGTGGTAGTCAAAGTTCACCTTAGACTGAATATTTAAAGGTGGTATAAACTGCATTAAATTATAGTATGATATGAATTGCCATAAATGTTGAATTGGAATCTTCCTGATTGTTATTTGTATCATTCATAGATATTGAGATAAGTTATTATTTTGTCAATAGATGCTTGGATTATCACTATCTATTTTTTGTTCTTATTATTGTTCAGAAAGCTTGAACTGAGTTATTGTTGGCTATTGATATGCTTATATGTTCTTATATATACATACATTCACATACACTTAGAACTCAATTTCAGGATAATGGAGAGCAATGATGAGGACCATAATCTTAATTGTCCAGAAGTTGTAAACGATACAACGTTAGGTGTATGCAATAATTGAACATAATATTAGCATAATTGAACATAATATCTAACATATTCTTTACATAATTAATAATTAATTATTTGCATACGAAACCATGTTTATAAAGTATAAAATAATTTTAAGATAAATTTCACGTGACAAACCACAAAAAGGTTTTGGTAAAAATTGCACACAAAAATAATCTGTAAGGATGTCGTGCTTTGCACGGGATGAATACTAGTATCTTCCTATAGACAAACTATTTTTAAGAATAGTTTTCTGTATTGGAAACTAGATTCACATATCTTTTATTTGACACTAGTTTAGCTCGATTTGGAGTTCATTTGCTATCTCAAAATCGCAGTTAAAGCTTATACAAGTGCATATTTCCAGAATTCCTATCTACATATTCATGTGCGTATATATATTCATATATATATTTATTTACTCATTTAAACTCATTGATTCTTATCCTCATAATTCATGCAACAATATCACAATTTGATTCCCACTTAGCAGTATAAATATACTTGTAAATAAATAAACTTTTAGGGTAAATCAAATTAGAAATTAGCATCACAATTAATCAATTAATTTACACATAAATTCTCAAAGTGATTAATTATCCATGATGAGGTCTATACAATTAACAGAGGCAATAAATCACTTAAATAAGTTTTTGTTATTCAAATAATCACAAACAATTAACATAGGTAATACTTCACTTGATTATTCCTCTAGAATTCTTTTTAACATGATTTTAACATGATAACAACATAATTAATGAAATTAATTTTAATCCTAATGATCATGATCATAAATCTAATTCCAAATGTAATTAATCAAAATAGTCAGTTCTAGCATTTGATTAATTATCATCGAAAACGGGTAATTAACACAACAATACATCATGACAGTTAAAAGCTCAAGCATGAACAATATCGTTTTTCAACTTCTTAAATCTTTAACTAATGTATAGGGAAGGTTTGGGTAGGAGATAATCTTGCCTTGATGTCACTGAAAATCCCAAATAAATGCTCGTGCGAGAATTCCCCTTCACTCCTGTCTTTAACCTTTGCTTCCTCTTCTCAAACGCCACAGGAAACATCACATTTCCTCTTCTTCAATGTCACAGGAGGAAATTCTCAGAGGCTACAGGAGGAAAAGAGGAGGGAGAGGCTCTGTAGTGTGTTTGGGAACTGATAGAGGGTTTTGGGGGTGAGCTCTTTGACAGAGAGCTCTCTAAGCTGATGAGTTTTGGTTTAGTATAGGGAAGAGAACAGGTCTTGGTTAAGCACAGGGAAGAGAACAGATGGGTTTTCTCTTCTTAATTACTTGACAAAAGAATCCCTCTTTAGCTTTAGAATTCTAAATCAATTGGGTTGTCTTTATCAGTACAATTATTCATCTCTCTTTTGATTCTTTAAATTTGTGTGGTTGCTGTCATCACAGCATTAAGAGCGTGCTTAGAGAAATGACAAACGGCGCTGCATCAGAAAGTTCCTCTTTTACAGGTTTTAAGGGAATTTTTATTCTCTTTGAATTTTAAATCAATGGAGTGGCCACATACCCTCACACCACTTGTATTGGTCACAATACATGTCCAAATACATGTATATACAAGTTTACATACTACTGGAATTGGATTAAAAACTAAAAAGAAAAAGAAAAATCTGAATTCAAATGTGCACAGGCGCCAGCGGTCGACCGCAGGGTTCTACGGTCGACCGCGCAGGTTCTACGGTCGATGGTGGGGCTTCTGGGGTCGACCGAGGCGTTTTGGCAGTCGACCGTAGCTCTAAACGGTCGACCGTGGGGTTTCGCGGTCGACCATGGGGTTTTGCGGTCAACCGCGTGGTTTCTGCGGTCGATCGTGACGGTCGACTGTGCAGGTTTTAGGGCTTTTTGTTACTATTTTCGCCATAACTTTCTCATCCGACCTCGGAATGAGATGATTCAAGATGCGTTGGAAAACTATTAAAGAGACCTACAACTTTGGTCTTTTGAGTTTTTCCATATTCGAACCACATTTGTGTGAAAAAATTTAAAACTCATAACTGGTCATTTGTATATTCACTTCTATACATTGAATTGATCCCAAATCAATTCCTAGCATACCCAAACATCAAAATATATTGCTTATCACAATCCAACATATTTATTATTATTTATCACACTTATATAAAAATTTTCTAGGTTTTACAAATGGGTAATGGGCTTGAAGTTCGGATAATGGTAAAATATTGGCTGTTAGATAAAAGAGTGGGTAATGGGCCTCAATGGCAAGTTTGGATAAAAAAGAAAAAAGGGGCAGTCTCTCTCTCTCACTCTCGTTTTCTTCTCTCTCTCACTCCCGTTTTCTAAATTAGGATCAAGTCCTGCTCCAAACCCTAGAGATCGCTGCCTTTGATTTGCCGATAACCCTCGTCCACTTTTAGTGGATGATGGACGTGGATGTAGAATTGATTTAGGGATTTAACCTAATGGATTGAACCTAGCTCTGATACCATGTTAATTGGTATTGAAGAGACCTCTGTATATTGATGATCAGATGAGATTTACAAGATATATATACATAATCAGTAGTAATCAGTAGCCCAGTAGTGGGCATATTAGGAGGCGGCTGAGACAGGCTAGGAGGCGATAGGTGCTGCACTGGCTGGTATTATCTAAGAGCAACTCCAATGGGGAGGCTGCAAAATGCAGCCTCCCCAAAGCATATTCTTGGGCATATGCTTTTTTAGAGGAGGGCACTCCAACCACCCCCTCTATATAAAGCTCTATTTGTATTTTCAATTGATTTCTTTTATAATACTTTAAATAGATTTGAAAATATAAAAAATATAAAATGTTAAAAAATTATATGAATTAATTTAAAATATAAAATATATTATAAATTAATACTAAAAGTATAATATATAATATACTCATTATTTAAATAAAATTAATTATCTTTAATAAATTGATAATAAGACATAGATAATAGCCTTTAAATTTTAAAAAGCAGAAAATATAGCATAATATTTGGAACAACCTTCACAGTACTCCGAATGATGAAATTTTATATATTACATTCAGCGACATTACATAAAAAAATAAAGTACATGAAAAAAACTAAAAATCGGGCAGGCCATTTCCTCCATATCCACCGCTTCTGTAGTCAGGTATTCTGTATTGACTTCTTGCATAACTATATTCAAGATTAGGAATATCAGATGAAGAACCTCCGGTTGTGTTTCTATTTAAAATCTCTTGTTTTTTAATTCGAAAATACTCGCGTTCCGAAGGATCAGTAATAGTATCAAGATTAATCAACATAATCTTACTTTCCTGGCGTTCCCTTTGAATATCTAATTTTTTCTTTTCGTTTTCGGCCCTTAACATCATAATCTGGTGCATTGCTATTCTATCATTTTCTCGTTCTCCATGACTTTTTTTTAAAATATCGACAATTTCTTGATTGCTTTTATTGAGAGTTTCCAAATCGAGGTTGGATTCAGTTGCCTGTCGCCTCCTCATCTTCTCATTCTTCCTTCCTGTCGGTCGACTTGTTATCATATCTTCGTCATTATGAGTATATTCCTCATTATCGTCATTTAAGTCGACGACAGGAGAACTTGAATCTGATCCCTGAGATGAGCGGGACTTTGAAGTTTTGGAAGTTGCAGGCGATCTGACACTTATATTTGCCCATTTCTCTGCATCTTTTAAAATTGACCAAACATGATCAAATAGAAACCCCTTTCTCTCTTCTGGATCTTCTGCAAATATTATCCTAGCACGTTTAATCTACCACAAGAGAGGAAGAAACATTTATTAATAACATGATAGTAGATGATAATCAAGATTTATGTTATTCAAAATACTTACAATGTCAAGCTCAGAAGCACCGCTTGGATTTAAGCGCTCGACTTGTCGAATACATCCTCGAAATTTACTGATGGCCTTCATAATTAATTGCATTCGGCATGAAAGAGACTTTGGAGTCCTTTGAGCATTACAAATATTGGAAATCCTTTCATGAAATAAAGCAGAAATTCGTTCCCACAGCTTGTCCTTCTTTTGATTAGAACCCATGACTGGATCTTGAGAAATTTCGAGCCACGTGGCGCATAAAACTTGGTCTTCTTCTTGTAAAAAAGATTTTCCGCGACTAGATGCCATAATCTAAGGAGGAATGTAAAGAGTTATGAATATAGAATAAGAAGAGTTGTGGTGGAGATATGAAAATTGTGCAAGTATTATATAGGGATCAGATGTGGGGAGTCTCCAACACCAGGAGAATCCAATGTGGGGAGTCTCCAACACAAAAGGAATCCAATGCGGGGGTGAGAAGCCAATGCTGAAAAGAATCCAATGTGGGGAGTCTCCAACACAAAAGGAATCCAATGCGGGGGTGAGAAGCCAATGCTGAAAAGAATCCAATGTGGGGAGTCTCCAACACAAAAGGAATCCAATGTGGGGGTGAGAAGCTAATGCTGAAAAGAATCCAATGTGGGGAGTCTCCAACACAAAAGGAATTGGAGCTGCTCTCCAAAATGCAGCCCGGTTGGAGCTGCTCTAACATGAGCATTTGTGTTTCTTGCTTGATTTCTCATTTGAAAACTACATGACCCCTTAATCACCTAATTCCAGATTTGCCAATTCAATGCGACATGTTTAAGTTGATTCGAATTGTTACACCGTAACCCTTTGTTCCCCCCACCCCCCACCCCAAACTTCACGGCAACAAATGAAAGTGATTGTGGCCAACCTGCTGCTTCTAGAGTGTTATCTGTCGGCTCAGAAGTTTATGGGAGCGGCTCTACACCGGTCCTCCTTTCCAGAGCTTGAATCGATCAATCTCATTGGATCGAATGTCAAATTCTCATGAGTTGTTACTTTGTAGAGAAGAGGAGAGGACCGTGTCTCCAAATCTACCGTACTTGACCGTTTGGGAATGTCGGAGACTGAAATCGCTTCGTAGCCTCAAGAGATCTCCCTTGAAGAAGTTATTAATGGATGGTGCTGGTGTAAGGGTAATCGACGACCTTCCGGCTGAGCAATTGGAAATGAAAAAAAAAAACTGTCAAAGTCTAGAAAGGATCACTCACCTTCCTGCACTAAGAAAGTCGTCGGACATCTGCAACTGTCAAGGCCTGGAAAGGATCTCTCATCTTCCAGCACTAAGAGTTTTTTGGACATCTGGACGCAATGCCCTCTTTTGATACATGTGGAGAATCTGGATTCATTGGAGAGGCTATGTATACGTGAATGGGAGATAGATTTTCTCCCGGAGGTACTGCTGAGTAGGGGTGAGCATGGTTCGGTCCAAACCGAAAAAACCGACCGAAACGAACCGAAATTAACAGTTTGGTTCGGTTTTATGAATAGAACGGTTCGGATCGGGTTGAAAACTTTTCAAACCGACCCGACCCGAACCGACCGAACTCTTCTAATTCTAAATACCCGTTCAGTGAATAAGTTCTCAATCTCACTCAACTCAACCCGACCCGAAGAAGATTCCCCAAATACTCATCTCAAACCCTAACTCCCATTCCCTTTCCCCCTTTCCCACTCCAAGCCGCCACTCCTCAGACCTCAATCCTCTCTCTCATCCTCTCTCTCACTTCCTCCGTCTCTTTCTCCCAGTCGCCGCGCTCCGCAGTCCTCTTCAGTCTTCATGGCTCAGGATGTATCTCCGGCTTTGGGGGAGGCACCCGTCGCCGTCGCCGAGGCTAAGGTATAAACTGAAAATCATTCTTCTACATCTCAGGCTTCTTTATCATTCAAGCTTCCTTCTCATAAAATGATTCTGTTTACAAGATATGTAGTTGCTTTTGATGCTGCTTTTCTGTCCGGGCTTCCATAATTTCATTTTGATGAAGGAGCAGCGGCTTTGTTATTTCTCCTTGTATTGTCCTTTGGCTATCATCAAATTGGGAATTGCATGGACATATGAACCTGAAGTTATTTGATGACGGTTATTTAGTTGTTTCTCTTTGGACGATGTTGATGATCTTTCTCAACTTTGTTAATGTAATTCATTCTAGAATTTGTACTTGGAAACCTGTTTTTGTTTGCTGAAGGGTAAAAAACTTGGTTATTGCATTACTTGGATGTACATCAACAACTGTTTTGTGGTGTTACGAGCTCTGATTTGTGGTGTTTCGTGCTCTGTTTGAGCTTTGATCTGTTCTGGGTTCATGCTAATATGTTAACTTATTTTTGCGGTGTTGTGAGCTCTATTAGAACTAACAAAGAGACTAAGAGAACTAACAAAGAGTAAGTTAGATGAAGTTAGAACCGAACAAACCGAACCGCACCGAACCGACTTGCAACGGTTCGGTTCGGTTTTGAATTGTAGACGGTTCAGTTCAGTTGTTCAAATTTTGGTAAAAACCGAACCGAACCGACCGATGCTCACCCCTACTGCTGAGGCTGCTGCAAGGGCGACAGCTGCATCAGGATTATAATTTCCAATTTTATTTGGAATTTAATAACCATGTTATTTTTAGTAGGTGTCCTATGGGAGGCGAATACTGGCCAATCATCCAAAACATACCCAGTGCTGCACCAAGGAACCCTGTCACCACAAGACCAACATCTGATGGGAGAACACTGACGTCTCCGGTGCAGTGCTTGGCGTGATGGGCCTGATGGCTGTTCAATCCTTATCCATTGTACTTTTCCTTTGTAAGGATTATTTTTAATGCACTTCTGAATCTCTTTCAGTCTGACAGCACAGCGGAGAAAAATTAAGCCACTGTTTTGGAAAAGGGGCATCTAGCTTTCCTTTCTTTCTGTTGTATACAACTCCATACATTAACTTTAACTATATCATCATTTCTTAAGGCTCTATTTGGTTTGATAGAAAGGGAGAGAAAGGAAAGTAAAACAAAAGAGAAAGTGAGTTTCTGTTGTTTTGGTTTGAAAGAAAACAAAAAAGAAAAAAAAAATTCGCTACAGATAGGTATTTTTTTCTTTTCCCCTTTCTCTCCGCTGCCCAGGTGAAAACGAGGAAGCGAGACGGAATCAGTCGCTCAACGCCTCTGACTTTCCCCGATCTCTCACCTCTCTCTCTCCAAAACTCTTCAATCTCCCCTCTCTCTCCCCCCTCATTCTCTTCTCTCTCTGTCTCCAAAATCCTAGTTTAACTTTGCCTAAACCCTAGTTCGACGCCGACCAAAGCTTTGACGCCGATAAAATCCTAGTTCGACGCCGATCAAACACTAATTCAACTTCTTAGTTTTCTATAGCAAATCGAGACTGTAGCTCTCCGATCTGGTTCGATTTTCTCAAATTTGCTGAAGATTAGAGTTCTCTCAGATCTCTGTCTTGTGGAAATGAATATAGCAAAGAAAAAACTCATCGATTCATCTGTTGAGGTAATTTTTATTCGATTTTAATAGTATTATACATTATAGTTGCAACTAGCTTTTGGTCTACAGTTTTTTTTTAATTTGTTTTTGAAGTTGGTGTTCATAGCTAAGGGAGATGATACTAGTTTTTTAAATTTGTTTTTTGAGGTTGGTGTTCATATGTTGTCCTTAATTTCGCTTCTGAAAAGCTTCCTTGAAACGTTATTTGGATGAAGATATATGAATGAGAGAAGTCCTTTTGTAGTAAAAATTCTTGATTGAACTAGCAAGCTAAGAAAATTAGGACTTCAAATTGTTATCTTAGTAGCTTGTTCACGCATTACAAACCCTTGTGCTTCAGTCAGTTGAATCATCGAGCACTTGCACTATCAGTCGATCGGATGGCCGCACAAGGCTGCATATAGCTCCAATAGAATGTTTATAGACCTGCAGCAAATAGATTCTTAGCAAAATTAGATACTTCTGAGAAGCTTGGCATGAAAAGTTTAGCGAAAAAATGTCACTGTTCATCGACGTAGTATGAATATGCATACACATGACACGAATAGCTGCGTCAACACAGTGTATCAAGTAGGCTTTTTTGTCATTCCCACGTGCAGTGTCGCTATTAAAAAGGTACTTGTGGAGTTAACATTTGTTCTCTTTGTTTGACTCATTTCACTCACATTAAAGATTTACCTTTGACTATGAACATTAGGGTTTAGTTTGTGACGTGCTTACTAGAGGAAGTGTTTGAATTTGTAGACAAAAGAAGATGATGAATGTGCTATACAAAGGAAAAAGATAAAACATTCAGCAAGGATTGTGGCTGCATATGCAGCATATGCAGGTGCTATTATGGCGACTAATATCTACCAAGTGGAGTATATAGATAGATATATCTTAGCTCAAAAGATGAACGTAGGAACTGATGGAGTGGCTTACTCAGCAAAGTGACAGATTGTTGTGAACAACTATGCATGGGAGTTAATGCTTTTGCTAGACTGTGTCAGTTGCTTAGGGAGACATGACGTCTTTATGATAATAGACACAGTTCTGTAGAGGAACAAGTTGCTAAGTTCCTTCAAATTCTTTCTCGTAACTGAAAGAATCGAGCAGTGAAGTTCTATTTCATGCGTTCGGGTGAGACTGTTAGCCGCCACTTTCACAAAGTATTAGAGGCATTATTATCTCTTGAAGATCAATTTATAAAACAACCAGATGGCATCAAAGTTCCAGTAGAAATCCAGACAAATCATAGATTTTGGCCTTATTTTAAGATAAAAATACAAAATTATAAATTTTACGGTATAATAACAATAGTTATGTTGCTAAGTACTTTGTTGATCTATTATAGAATTATATTGGCGCAACTGATGGATCTCATTTTCGAGTGAAAGTGACAAAAGAAGATACAAGAAGGTATCGAGGCCGGAAAAAAAATTCCAACTCAAAATGTGCTTGCTGCATGCACCTTTAACTTGAAGTTCACATATGTCTTAGCTGGTTGGGAAGGGTCTGCTTCAGATTCGCGGGTGTTGAACAATGCATTAATACGACAAGACAAAATATTTGTTCCTCAAGGTGATAACTCTTAGGTCCAATCATTTTCAAGATCAAATAAGACCTTGTTTATATAAACACATGCTAACCATTAAAATTTGTTCAATTTTAGGAAAATATTATTTAATTGATGATAGTTTTATGCTGAGGCCGGAATTCCTTACACTATTTAGGAGCACACGTTATCACCTCAAGGAATATTCAACAAGACAACCTGAAAATCCTCGTGAGGTGTATAACCATCGTCACTCTTCACTGCGAAATGCAATTGAGCGTGCTTTTGGAGTCTTGAAGAAGCGGTTTCCAATCTTGGTAGTGGAACAGAACCTCATTACCCAATTGAAACACAAAAGGTATTATATATGCATGTACTATCCTACATAATTTTCTAATGGGTGTTGATTCCGACGAGGGACTTCTTGAACAAGTTGATTAGGAATTGAACCATATGATAGATGTTGAAAAAGCTCCTGTAAATGATAATGAAGAGTATAGACGAGGGGAGATTCTAAGGCAACAAATAGCCGATGATATGTGGAGAGATTATTAGAAATATTTTCATTATTGAAATAAAAATTAAACGCCATTTATTTGCTCATTACAGGAGGCTAAGAACTAAACCTTGAATATTAGCATTTAGAATCTCTGTTCCTTTCTTTTTCTTTCCAGAACTATGAGTTGTACTTGCCTTGATAATTATTGAGTTGCTATTTTTGTGAAGCTAGGCATGCACATATTTGATTCTTCAGTATGAACATGATGCACTATTTGCATGGAACCCTCTGTTATTGTCTAGTCTGGCTAACATAACTTCATGCCAACATTCATGTATACACATATTAACATATGCAATGTTATCTGTGCATGCTTGCATTTGTTTGTGGAGGCAACATTCATGTATACACATATTAACATATGCAATGTTATCTGTGCATGCTTGCATTTGTTTGTGGAGGCAGTATTACCTAAGGGCCCGTTTGGTTGGTTTCCTAAAATCAAAGAAAAGGAAATTAGATTAGGAAATCATTAAAATATTATTTTTCATCCATTTCCATCCTTAGAAATCACCCACATCATCCAATAATATTGTGACAACTCATCTCATCCCATCACTTTTCTTACATTTAAAAATAAACAAATAATAAATGGGTCACATCATCCAACTCATCTCATCTCATTTCCTCTCCTCTCCTCTCATCATTAAAAATCACCCACATCATCCAATAATATGGTGACAACTCATCTCATCTCATTAAAATTTTCTTTCCATCCATTTCCTAAAAAAACAAGGAAATTGATTTCCTTAAAAACCACTCACATCATCCAATAATATATAATGACAGGTCATCTCATCTCATCTCATCTATTTTATTAGTTTTAAGAATGAACCAAAGACAAGAAAAGAATCTAAACAAAGAAATAGGTTTCTTATAATTCATTTCCTTATTATTTTAGCCAACCAAACAACCTCAAAATAATTTTTCTTTAGAAACCACTCACATCATCCAATAATATAGTGACAACTCATCTCATCTCATCTACTTTTTTACTTTTAAGAAGTCAACCAAACACAAGCAAAAACCTATTATAGGAAATAGGTTTCCTATTCTTTAATTTCCATGTTTTTTTTGCGAAACGAACGGAGCCTAATGGTAATTGTGGCTGAAATTTATGTGGCTGAAATTCTTTCCTGCAATAACTTAATATCTTGGAAGTGTACTGTCTATTCACTTCCCATTTCTCTATTGCTAATGATATATTTATGTTTAACAAATAGGCAACTCAGATGGATCCACAACTTGGAAGTCAATCAAGTTCAAAGAAAAATATTGTATGGACAGAGCAAATGGATATTTGCTTAATTGAAACATTGAGAGAGAACAGGTACACAAAGGGCAAAAGCCCGATCGAAGTTTCTCATATCATGCTTATTAAGCAACATGTGCAGAGTTATATGCTAAATGTGGAATAAAGGTTGAAGTGGATCATATTAAAAACCGATAAGCAACATGTGCAGAGTTATATGCTAAATGTGGAATAAAGGTTGAAGTGGATCATATTAAAAACCGATTGAAGACACTTGCTAAATGTGGAATAAAGGTTGAAGTGGATCATATTAAAAACCGATTGAAGACACTTAAAAAAGATATGAGGGCATTTCAAGACATGCAAAATTCTTCTAGTGGATTTGCATTTAATCGCGTAACGAGGATGATGGATGCGGAGCCAAAAGTTTGGGAAGATTACATAAATGTACGTTGAATAATTAGTCATTTATTGGTTTTGCCTAAATTGTTTAGACTTTGCCCTTGGTACTAGCTGACTGATCCATAATGCTTACTTCTCCTTGTATTTTGTTCAATTGTTGCTCATTTATGTGCAAATATATAGTAGAACTTGATCTGGAATTAGTCAGGTTGCAATTTTTTGGACATTATTGAAGCTTGAATAGAAATTATATTTTAAACCTCTGGACTTATATGTATTGTTGTCTGAACATTTGTGTTTTTGATTGCTGGACTTATATAAATGTGTCGTTGATATTCACATGCGATTAAAGTGGTCTGTGAGATAATTAGCATTTGTTAAAAGGGCACGGCATAATTCTTTTTGTGCATAATTATGAAGATAAATATTGTCTTTCTTGAAGGTAAGTAGCTGTTAACTATACATGTGTTTTTTTAAATAGATAAACTTATATATTGTGAATTGTGATGCAAAATTTGAAGTTATATGCATGAACATTGCCATTGAGATCATTATCACTCAAATAGTATTAGTTTTCAGTTGGTGTTATAGATTTATAGTTTTATAACGAAAGGGATTGAAGCAACCTCTTTGTCATGGCGCCCAAGTAATAATCATGTGTGTCGCTCACATCTTTTCTTAGTATGGTGGCATGTCATCCAGTTGCTGTCATTAGTGGGAGTGGCATCAATAGTCCACATGAAGTCCTCTATTGCTGCTGCATCTGTTGATTCTGTTCCCTTGTTCATGCCTCATTTTCTTTTTCGATTTCTCCGTTCACTGCATTGTAGTTTTTGTTCCATGTTAGTTTTCTTATTATCTCTGATTTTAGCATCGTCATCAAGGTTTTTGGTGTTGAGATCACATCTTTAAAAACAGCAGGTTCTAACTGATATGTATTTTTGTGAAAGTAATTGAAAATATCATGTCTGAGCTTAGTTCTCTATTATTGTGACTGAAGTAATAAGTGTTTATCTCGATGTCAATGATATTTACCTTATCGGACACATGCAAGATTTGTCATATAAAATTCTTGCTATCTGCCTTTACATTTGCCATAACAATCATGGGAACTAGAACTGTGTTCACAAAAATCACTTGCTATCAGGTGGTACGAGTCGCCGAGCGAGCACTCTTGATCGCGGAATTATCAAGAGTGGGTTGAGAAGAAAACGACAGAAGAACACAATATAATAATTTGTGCGAAGGAAAATACATTCTCTAGATTATGAGAATCAATTGGATTACAATTCTCTATCTCACAATCTCTCTAGATCAAAGAACAACCTCCCTGATCTCTTTTCTGATTACAATCTGAGTGATCTAACCTAGAAAAGTCGTGTTTCTATTTATACAAAATAGAAATCCTAAACAGTGCAGGAAAACCAGCCCAGGCCCAAAACCCGACTCGCGGTCGACCGCAGAGCCAGGCGCGGTCGACCATGGCCAACGCCCGAGACTTAAATAAGTTACAGGGTTTTGGCGGTCGACCGCCGAACCCATCGCAATCGATCGTGACCAACGACAGAGAGCAGTCTGGGTTACAGGGTTTTTGCGGGCGACCGTCGCACCCATCGCGGTCGATCGTGACTCAGTTCAACCGAATCCTCAGAGCTGTGCACGTTCGCGATCGACCGCCGTGACACTCGCGGTCGACCGTGAAACAGTAAAACTGTTTTTCTCGTGTTCTGATGAATCCTTCGACTTCGCTGCTTCCAACAACTCTGTCCACGACTCTTTTACACTATTCTCAAGATACCATGAGAATCACCTATCCTCAAGCTGCCATGAGGATCGTTAAGCTCCCGAAGAGAAGATACACCCGTATCATGGGTCCCCCCTTTAGGAACTTGAAGTCCCGTTCAAGTTAGAACTTCAGCTGAGGGAACTCGTGAGCCCTTCCTTCTCTGTTGAACCACTTTGCCTTGCTAGGAACCAGACCTTGACGTCCAATGAGAAACGACTCCTTCGTTCCCCGCCTCGTCGTGGTCGTCTTTCGTTCTAAAATGCAATCTTCTTTCAGCGGCTCCTCTCTATCAAACCACAAGTCTTCAACATGCGGTAAGATCACTTTGTCATCACCTTCATCATCCAACAATGAAGGCTCAAACAACTTCAAATACTCGGCATTGATCACCGAATACATGCCTAAGTAAGGCGGCAAGTCTAATCGAAAAGCGTTGTCGCCAATCTGATCGAGAATCCGAAACGGACCATAACGAATAGGCTTCAACTTCTTTCCCTCTCCTTTCAGCCTCTCCTTACTCAATTTAAGCCATACCATATCGTCTTTGCCAAAATTACAAGGAACCCGATGTTGATCATGCTTCACCTTGTATTTAGCTTGTGATTTCTTTAATTGAGCTTCAACCGTGGCGTGAATATTTGCAATCTTCTCGAGAAATCACTGAGCACGTTGTCGTTCACTTCCCTCCTTACCGTTGTAGGCGTCAAAAAATGCTGAAAGATATCCAAATACAGCTCAAAAGGAGGTTATCAAAAAATCAAAGAAAAAGACAGTCTTTACAGTCTCGCACGCAAGACAGTCTTTACGTCTCGATAGAGACAGCCTTACTGCTGATCGCATAGACAGTGTTTACTGTTTCGCATGCGAGACGATCTCAAGAATAGAACTGTTTTTAAACTGACGACCTGCCACCAACTGTTCAAGAGTGGAACGTCTGGCTGCGAATCCGTTGATTACAACTGCAAAATAATAGAGTTCCTTAAACGTGGGCAAGCAGTTAAAAACTCGTGGGGCAAACACTGTCTCGGAAGCACTATTCATCCAGAGGCTATAAATATCTCTTGAGATCGATTTTTGAGCGGGGGCTGAGCATTTTCAGAGCAATTCCAGAGACAGAGCAGAGTAATTGAGCTTCTGACAATTCCTTGAGATTCGAGCTTTGACTTGATCTTAAGAAGAACGATTGTCTTACTTTGATAAGATCTTCGTTTCAAATTCCTACTTCGATAAACGAAGGAAGAATCACTAAACCCCTCACGATTCAATCAGAATCTGTGATTCGGTGGTCTACGAGTCAAAGCGCTCCCGGCACAGGCAAAGATCCCACGCAAGCAGCGATCCAAACAACGATCCTGCGTTTGTTTCTAAAAAGTTGTAATTTTTCTTTTGTTGTGTAAAAGAAGTCTTATAAAAAGGCTATTTCTTTTGAATTTGTTGTAATCGACCGAAGATATAATGAATTCCATAACAAAATCAACTTTTGACGAAAACAAACTGGCGACCACAGTGGGAGCCAACGGTCTCGCTGTCGAGACCGTCGTGTCGCAGCCGATCAAGATACTGGTTGAGTCCATGGTTGAATATAAATTCGACCAAGCAAAGTTTGAGGAATATCTGTCATCCGCATCCTCAAAGTCTTCCTCGCCTCACAAATGCAGGAAGATTTCATCTTCTAAGAAGGTTTTCAAGTTTTCGACTCCGTCGAACACTACAGATGAAGACTCTCGTCTGATTGTTGCTAAGGATTCTACTCGCAACACCTCTGCTCACAATGACTCTTATCTAGTTAAAGAGTCATCGAATCAAAGCCCACCGGCACTGACGAAGAGGGCTCGTCAGAGACAACGTCAGCGCCGCGCTCGCCAAATAGCTAAGGCCTTGGAACAAACCGACGGGGTTCGTTATCACGCGGACCTAGAGTCGAGGAGGCATCGAGTGGTTCAGTTGTCTCAACAACCAATCACTCATATCTCTGCTAAACTAACGACAGATGAATGGACTTTTGTCAAGAGGGCTCGCTCGACCCTCAAAGAACGTATACAAAAGCGTCGTGCAAACGCTGCTCATGCCTGTGCTCTCTTACAACAAAGACGAGAAAGAAACAAGAAAACGGTGGCCAAAGAACCACCAAAACTCTACAAAGTTTGGATTCCAAAGTCTGGAGTTGTGCAAAATCAGTATTCGGAGCCCGTTAAGACTCCGCACCCGCAAGGGGGTGGTTCTAAACGTGTGACTCCTGACATAACCTTGGATCGCTCAAATGCAACAATAATTTGTCCTGAGAATTCCAACAATGATTTACACCCCCAGAAGAAGACGTGTTCGCCAAAAGACATCGTTATGCCTGGGAGGTCATACCAACAGACGATAGGATTTTCCGGCAATCATACCGATGAATCGTACTATCAAGCTGTGGGTTTGAATAAATTTCGAAAGAGAATTATTCGAGAAATAAACTCTCATTGTTCCTGTGCACGACTCATTAAAACAGCATTGTCGGAATATGATTACGCAAAACGAGAAGCCATCCCACGAAGAGTTTCGGTATTCCGCAGTCTTTTCACCGAAATGTCGAAGTCTAAGCCGAGACATTTCCGCAAGAGAAGATCAGCTGTCCAAGATGACGAATTCCCTGAAGTCACCATCAACATGGCTGATAAAGGAAAATCTAAGTAGCGTTCAAATGAATCAAACCCCGACTTTTTCCCGGGAGGAAAAGTCAATTCAAGAATCGCCCAACGGATGTCTCGACTCCAGTTAGGAGCTATCAGACGTAGAGATTACAAGAGAATGCATGAAGGAATGTCCTCGGTGGATGAACTCTCGGACACTTGTTCTGCGATCGCTTCTGATGATACAATGTCTAGCACGGGGCAAACCAAAGAAGTGTTCACAATCACTTCTGATCAGTTTGCTCAAATGCTTCAAGAAGCTTTAGCCAAGCAACGTGAAGAAATTAGAGCTGAAATGAAGACAGAGATGAAGTTAGCTATCCAACAAATGAGAGAATTACTAGCTCAACGGCCTCAACCTCCTGAGTCCAGTCAGCGAGCTGAAGCCAGCCGCCACACTCAGAATATTGTAGATGACAGCGATCCAGAAGTGGATGAAGTCATTATGGCTGATACACCTCCCAATGACAATAACACTGGGGGTGGTTCAACGAATCCTCCCAACAACAATATTAGGGGTGGTTCAATTGCACCTCTTAATAACACTGGGGGTGGCCCAATTATTTCGGCTCAACATCACTCAAAGAGAGATGAATATGAGGATAAGAAAATGCAAGACCTTGAAAACAAAGTCAATGCTTTGATGTCCGCTCAGGAAGTAAAGAAGACGGGTATTCCGTGTCCCTATCCAAGAGAATGTGATTCAATACCGTACCCGGCAAAGTTCAATCTGATTAACTTCACACAATTTGATAGGAATAGCTCGCCTACTCAGCACTTGATTTATTTCAAGTCTCATTTGGGCATGATCTCTGGAAATGAGGCTTTAATGGTCCGGTCATTCGTTGGCACCCTTCGTGGGCCCGCCTTCGATTGGTACCGACGTCTCAAGCCAAAGAGCATCAATTGCTGGGATGACATGGAAAGTTTGTTCCTCAGCAATTTCTTCGATGATGATACCGAAGTGTCAATCGGAACCCTTTTAGATGAGAAGCAAAAAGACGGAGAGTCAGTCGACAATTTTGTCAAGCGCTTCCGTGATAAGGCAATGAATTGCAGAGATCCTGTTACAGAGGAGTTTATCCTGCAAACATGCCACATTAATCTCTCCATTGATGTCCTGGAAGCCCTGGGGGTCGTACCATCCGAAACTTGGAAAGATTTGAAAATGCGCGGTGAACAAGCTGAACACTTTCTTAAAAGAAAGAAAGCTGAGAGAAGCCGACCGATGACATCTGCAATCGCTGGGAACGCAACTCTCGATCCGAAGTTTCAAAAGGAGTATTCTTTCGAAAATGATGAAGCTCCAGCCATATTGAAATACCTCCTCGCCAATGATAAAATCGAGCTACCACCTATCAAAGATCAAGAGGGAGCTAAGAGGATTACGGATCCAAACTACTGTGCGTACCACCGAAGGGTTCTTCATCCCACCGAGATTTGCTTTGGACTCAAAAACAAAATCCAAGTCTTAATTGACTCCGGCGTCATATCGGCGAAACAAGCCAAGTAAAAACGACTCGAACTCCATTGGGTATACGAGTATAAACTGTTTCCCCTCACTCCAAAAAGTATACGAGTATAAACTGCTCCTCGATACTCCAACAGGTATATGAGTCAAAACTATTTCCTTTCTTTCACGGGAAGTTCCTGGAGAGCGTTATGCATAGTACTCTTAAGGATAACCCGATCATGCAGCTGAATATAATGATAAACCCAGTTTCATAAGAAAAGCTGCGGGTGGATGGTTCATGTAACGGGAAGTTCTCGGAAGAATTTTTTTTTTTAAGGATAACCCGATCATTACAAACAAAGTGATAAACACTACATCCCCACGGTGATTTCCGAATACTCTTTTGCTGAGATGAGATTCGATCACTTCGTTGGATCAATCTTCCCTCACAAAACTCATATTTGGTCAAACCTTTAAACAGTTAGGACCAAAACCAAAATCCCCTCTCGATTCCTTTCATGAACGAGAATTCCACAAATTGAACGATCAAACCTTTAAACAGTTAGGATCGTCTCAAACTCTCATTTGGTCAAACCTTTAAACAGTTAGGATCAAAGCCAAAATCCCCTCTCGATTCCTTTCATGAACGAGAGGTCCACAAATTGAACGATCAAACCTTTAAACAGTTAGGATCGTCTCGAATTCCCATTTGGTCAAACCTTTAAACAGTTAGGACCAAAGCCAAAATCCCCTCTCGATTCGTTCCATGAACGAGAGGTCCACAAATTGAACGATCAAACCTTTAAACAGTTAGATCGTCTCAAGTCCTCATTTGGTCAAACCTTAAAACAGTTAGGACCAAAGCCAAAATCCCCTCTCGATTCCTTCCATGAACGAGATGTCCACAAATTGAACGATCAAACATTTAAACAGTAAGGATCGTTTCAAGTCCCCATTTGGTCAAACCTTACTACAGTTAGGACCAAAACCAAAATCTCCTCTCGATTCCTTCCATGAACGAGAGGTCCACAAATTGAACGATCAAACCTTTAAACAGTAAGGATCGTCTCAAGTCCCCATTTGGTCAAACCTTACTACAGTTAGGACCAAAGCCAAAATCTCCTCTCGATTCCTTTCATGAACGAGAGGTCCACAAATTGAACGATCAAACCTTTAAACAGTTAGGATCGTCTAAAACGCCCACTTGGTCAAACCTTACTACAGTTAGGACCACAACCAAAATCTTCTCTCGATTCATTATACGAACGAGGGGTCCATTTTTAAGTTGAATAATCAAACCTTATGACAGTTAGGATTATTCAAACCTGTCCAGATTCTCTAAGTGGAGATCCCACTTTGAGTTTTCTTTAGACCTGGAGATAGAATATAAAATTCTTCCTCTCATTCTCTAAGTGGAGATCCCACTTTGAGTTTTCTTTAGACCTGGAGATAGAATATAAAATTCTTCCTCTCCGATTTTTGGGTTTATCTCCACCAACAAAAAAGAGAGCAGGAGATAGAATATAAAATTCTTCCTCTCCGATTTTTGGGTTTATCTCCACCAACAAAAAAGAGACCAAGAGATAGAATATAAAATTCTTCCTCTCCATCATCGGGTTCATCTCTACCAACAAAAAGAGACCAAAATACTCCAATAGGTATACGAGTCTAAACTATTTTCCTACATTCGACAGGCAGTTTCTGGAGAATATTATTCTGAATATTCTTAAGGATAACCTGACGAACTCTCGAAGGACATACGAGTATCAATTTGGTGACGAAAATCAAAAAAAATACCAGCTTCGATTCAAGATCTTGATAACGGTCGAACGATAAACGCAGTACCGGAAGAGTATTTTGTCTATTCTACAAAGCACTGAATAGACCAAAGGATGAAGAGGTCAAGATTTGAAGCCATTTACGGGTCCTTCCGTACGATCTACTCAATCAAGTATTGAAGGGATTGCAAATAAGACCTGTCTTATCCAAAGTGTCCCAGACTCCTCTATAAAAGAATAAGTCTGGAACACTTTGGAGGGGGTATCTGTAGGCATTAAAAAATACTGAAAGATATCCAAATACAGCTCAAAAGGAGGTTATCAAAAAATCAAAGAAAAATACAGTCTTTACTGTCTCGCACACGAGACAGCTCTCAAAGAATTAGAAACTGTTTTATAAACCGCCGACACGTGGCCACCAACTGTTCAAGAACGTGGGAAACGTCGTGGGCGAGAATCACGTTGATAACTGCCAAAATAATGGAGTTTTAAAATGTGGGAAAGAAGTTACAAAACTGTCGGGCAGTTGAAGTTTTCCGAGACAGTGTTTACTGTCTCGGAACCCGAGACAGTCTTTGTTGTCTCGACCGCCGAGACATCAAACATTATCTCGGAAGTAGTTATTCGTCCAGGGGTTATAAATACCCCCCTGTGATCATTTGTTTGGAGGGCTAATCATTTTTGAGCACTTTGGAGCAGAGAGAGCAAAGTTCCTGAGCTTCTGGTAATCCCTTGAGAATTCCTAGAGATCTAAGCTCAGACTTGATCTTTGGAAGAGTGAACATCTTACATCGATAAGATATTCGCTTCAAATTCTTACTTCGATAAACGAAGGAAGAATCATTAAACCCCTCAGAATCTGTGATTCGGTGGTCCACGAGTCAAAGCGCTCCCGGCACAGGCAAAGTCCCACAAAACAAGAATCGATAGACGATTTTTGTGTTATTTTCTCAAGAGTTATAATTTTTATTTTGTTGTGTAAAAGAAGTCTTATAAAAAGACTATCTCTTTCGAATTTGTTGTAATCGACCGAAGATATAATGAATTCCATAACAAAATCAACTTTTGACGAAAACAGCCGTCCCCTGTGACTTCACACGAAAACACAAGATCGAACGGGCTTGGCGGTAAAAATCCATAGCAAGTCTCAAACGGTGACTTTCTGGAAGATCCATGAATCGCCCGATTAAAAGCAAACTGCAAATATGGTAAACTCTCATCCCAAGTCTTAGGGTGCCTAGAATTATACCCCCGCAACATGTGTACCATAGTCCGGTTGACTATCTCCGTTTGTCCGTCTGTTTGTGGATGAAAGGCCGTGCTCTTCTTCAATCTAGTGTCTATCAAACTCCACAAAGAATCCCAAAAATGCCAGAGAAACCGGCTATCCCGATCCGAAAATCGAACTCGGCAACCCAAAGTGCTTCCACACATGCTCAAAGAACAACTGCGCTGCACCTGTTCTCGTCACGGTCTTCTTACAAGGAATCAATATCACCATCTTGCTGAAACGGTCCACCACAACGTACAAATAGTCATGCCCGTGCTTCGTAGTCGGCAACCCTCCTAGAAAATCCATGGAGATGCTCTCCCACGGCTTGGAAGGAACCGGTAATGGTAGGTACAATCCCCTCTTCCTGTTAGAAGGCTTCGAAATACAGCATAACTTACACCCTCCAACATACTTGGTCATATCATCAAGCATCCGTGGCCAAAACACATGTCGTCGTAGATTGAGAAGCGTCTTCTAAATGCCAAAATGCCCTTGCACATGCGAGGTATTTCCCGAATCCACTGCAACCTATCGCCATCCTCCGGAATGCATAGTGATGTCCCACGATACAACAAGCCATCCTCTCCAAGTGCATACTCCCCCCTTCGACCAACCTTCGTCTGCTCGAACACACTACCGAAGTCTTTACTGGATGTATACAGCTGTACATACTCCAAAGGAACCAAGGGCTGAATACGCGTCGCCACCAATAAAGACCTTACTGGCGAACGAGATAACATATCGGCTAACTTGTTTGTCGTCCCCTTCTTGTACCTGATAATGATGTTGAAAGCCATCAAATAAGACATCCACTTCATGTACCGTGCCTGCTGTAGCTTCGTCTGGGCATGTAAGAACTCCAACGGCTTGTGATCCGAGTGCACGACCACCTCCTTCCCCAACAAGTACACCCTCTAATGCTTAATCGCCTGATAAAGTGCGTAGAACTCCTTGTCATAGGTCGGATAGTTCGCAATAGCACCCGAAAACTTCTCAGAATGGTATTCCACCGGCTTCCCATCCTGAATCAACACCGCGCCCATCGCATAACTAGACGCGTCGGTCTTCACCTCGAAAGTCCGCTGCAAATTCGGCAATGCCAACACCGGTGCCTCCGAGATCTTCCTTTTTAGCAACTGAAAAACCTCCTCATGCGTCCTTCCCCACTCGAACTGAACTTTAGCCTTTGTGAGGCCATGTAACGGTGCCGCATAAGTCGAAAAATGTCGAATGAACTTCAACTGAACTTTAGCCTTTGTGAGGCCATGTAACGGTGCCGCATAAGTCGAAAAATGTCGAATGAACTTCCGCAAATACTGGCAAGCCCCCATGAAGCTCCTCACCTCAGCCATTGTCTTCGGCGTCGGTCACTTCGTGATCACCTCCACCTTGCCTGGATCTATCCTCCGCTGGCCCTTCCCTACGATGAAGCCGAGATACACCAACTCGTCCTTCCCAAACTCGCACTTCTTCCCGTTGAGCTTTAGTTGTCCGTCCTGCAACACTTCAAATACCCTCTCAACATGAACGAGATGCTCCTCCCAAGTCCTGCTGTACACCAAGATATCATCAAGGTAAACTATCACAAAATCCTCTATAAAAGGTCGTAACAAATCATTCATAAGCCTCATAAAGATAGCCGGAGCGTTGCACAATCCAAACGGTATCACCAACCACTCGAACAAGCCCTGTTTGGTTTTGAACGCCGTCTTCTAAGTGTCTTCCTCCCGAATCCTCACCTGATGGTAACCAGACTTCAAATCCAGCTTTGTGAAAAACCTCGCTCCCTCCAACTGGTCCATAAGATCATCGATCCGCGGTAATGGGTAGCGATTCTTGATGGTTATCTTGTTGAGCGCCCGGTAATCCACGCACATGCGCCAGCCTCCATCCTTTTTGGGCACCAATAACACTGGCGACCCGCAAGGTGAACAACTCGGCACAATCACTCCCGTCTCCAAGAGCTCCTGGACCTGCTTCTTGATCTCCTTGGATTCCTGTACTGATGTGCGGTATAGGCCTATGTTTGGCAAGGAACTCTTCCCAGTCAACATAATCTCATGCTCTACACCTCGACGTGGTGGTAGTCCCATGATCTCCGAAAACAAGTCCGCATACATGGCCTTTAACCTGTCAATATCTCCCTCCTGAAGCTTGCTCAAGGTGGACAAGCATATCCTACTCAGCTGCTCTTCATAAGGCCGAATGAACAACAAAACGAACTTGCTGCCCGCATTCACCAACCTCTTAGTCTGAGTCACCGTCACCAAGCTCGTCTCTTGTGGAAGAGATGCTGAACGAAAAATGTATTGCTCGCCATCCTTGGTGAACGTATACTTTTGGGCCCGCCGATCATATACTGCGTATCTATCCCACAAATAAGGATTGCCCAAAATAACTTGGCAAACATCCAACGGAACCACGTCGCATGTGACCTCGTTAATATACGACTCATGAAGTGCAAATCTGAATGAACACTGATTCACCACACTCAATCCCGCCTCCTTCTGAATCTACCCTTACGGATAGGGCTTCGGATGCTTCACCGTCTTCAATCCCAGCTTCTGCACTAATGCCTCAGATATCAAATTTTTTTGATTCCCTGTATCTACAATAGCATCCACCAAACTGGTCTTGACCTATAACTTCAGAACAAAGAGCTGCTCCCTCGGGTCGTCATCTTCTTTAGTGGCCTGGTTCCCCGTCATAAGGTTGAGACTGCTGTTGGGTTCACTCATCTCGGGAACCTCCTTCGGACCCTGTGCTATCACGTAAGCCTTCTTCTCCTCCTTATTCTTCAACCATTTCGGCTTCAGATGAGGATACTTATCCCAGCAACGATCAGCCACGTGCCCTGTCTGTTTGTAGTGATTGCATGTCAATCCTGCCTTCCCCGAGTCACCCTTCTTCTTCGCATCCTTAGATTGAGAGCCACCCATCTTGCTCCCCGATGGTTTAGAATCCTCCTTTGTCTCGTTGCCCTTCTTCTGCCTGCCCTCAATGGCAATGACCTTCACGCTCGTCTCTGCGATCGTCTCAACCGAAAACAGCTTCATCTCTTTCCGGATGTAGTCATTCAGACCCGCCATGTACTTCATGAAGATGGAGTATTCCTCTGTTGCAATGTTTAGAACCATCGCCTGCTGCTGGAACTCCGTCGTGTACTCCTGAATGGTCTGATTAAACTTTTGGCGCAAGCCAAACCACTTGTACCAACGCTCCTCAAGGAACCCCACTGGATAGAATTGTTTCCGAAGTAGCTACTTGAACTTGTTCCACGACACCGCCTTCTTCTCCTGTTTGCAATAGGATTTTCACCACGTCAACGTATACCCCGAAAGCTTCAACATCGCGAACACTATCTTCTCCTTGGACGAATATCCGTAAAGAGTGAAATACATCTCCATACGTTTGATCCAATCATCAAGCTTCTCCACATTGATACTCCCATCATAAATACATCTCCATACGTTTGATCCAATCATCAAGCTTCTCCACATTGATACTCCCATCATAAACAGGAATCTCAACCTTGAAGTCAATCTTCAGATTCTGATAATTATTCTTACCCCCTTGATGCCCAACAGTCTTGACAATCTCAGTCTCCCCATCTGAATCAGATTTCTCGCTCTCTTCATCGGATTTGATGAGTTTCTTCTTACCCTTCGAAGAAGATTCCTCCTTTTTGCCTACTCCGTTGATGAGACCCATGAGTTGAGTGAGAGTCGTCCCGATCGTCTTGATCTGCTTCTCCATGGCATCAAGTCTTGCTGAATTATCTGCTTCAGTCATCTTCTCCTTCCTTAATTTCTGGACTCCTTCCAATGAAATAAGGATCTCGCTAAGCTTCTTGTACTGTGAGCGAGTAAGGACCATACACAGGTTTCCCCTCCACAGGATCTAGGTGCTCTGATACCAACTTGGTACGAGTCGCCGAGCGAGCACTCTTGATCGCGGAATTATCAAGAGTGGGTTGATAAGAAAACGACAGAAGAACACAATATAATAATTTGGGCGAAGGAAAATACATTATCTAGATTATGAGAATCAATTGGATTACAATTCTCTCTCTCACAATCTCTCTAGATCAAAGAACAACCTCCCTGATCTCTTTTCTGATTACAATCTGAGTGATCTAACCTAGAAAAGTCGTGTTTCTATTTATACAAAATAGAAATCCTAAACAGTGCAGGAAAACCAGCCCAGGCCCAAAACCCGACTCGCGGTCGACCGCAGAGCCAAGCGCGATCGACCGCGGCCAACACCCGAGACTTAAATAAGTTACAGGGTTTTGGCGGTCGACCGCCGAACCCATCGCGGTCGACCGTGACCAACGACAAGGTCGACCGCCGCACCCATCGCGGTCGACAGTGACTCAGTTCAACCGAATCCTCAGAGCTGTGCACGTTCGCGGTCGACCGTCGTGACACTCGCGGTCGACCGTTAAACAGTAAAACTGTTTTTCTCGTGTTCCGATGAATCCTTCGACTTCACTGCTTCCAACAACTCTGTCCACGACTCCTCTACACTATTCTCAAGATACCATGAGAATCACCTATCCTCAAGCTCTCATGAGGATCGTTAAGCTTCCGAAGAGAAGATACACCCGTATCATCAGGTTTATATTTAGTAGATTTCAATGTGTACACTTGCATTGCAGCCACTGAAAGTGCTTAGCACTTAAACACACAACCATCAATTAGAATGCTGGAAAACCACACGCGCATGCGCATGCGCACACACAGAGGAACATGGATATATACACACTAGTGGGGGTGAAATCGTAAAGAACATTTATATTCTAAAGATATATATGTGATTCTCACATAACATGTAGTTGATTATATTAGTTTGACTATTTTGTGTTTTCTTTGTGCCCTTGAGAAGACTTATCAATGGTGGAAGTTGATTCTTTATCTATTAATAGGCACATCCTGGAGCAAAACAATTTCGTTACAAACATGTACCATGTTTTGATAACTTTCAAATCATTTATGGGAAAGACAGTGATGTTGGTTTAGCTTCTAAAACTATCAAAGAAAGACGTACTGGCATAGAAAATGAAAGAGATGAATCAAGTTCTATCAATACAAATCAAGAAGATGATAGAGAAGCTGTTCAAGAAAATGATGTAGAATGCATCGGCCCTTCAAAAGGTAAAGAACAAGATCCCAAAACCCGTTTTGCAACGGGAACATCTTCAAAGGTGATGTATAAAAGAAAGCATAGTGCCACTAGCAACTTGGGTGAAGAGCTTGATGGGCTAAAAAGCGGAATGGAGTCAAGTTGCTTCTGCAATTTGGAAGATCGGTCCTCATTTTTACACAGAAGGAGAGATATTTGAGGAGCTTTCAAAAGTTGAAGGGCTCGGTGAGAACGCACAGCTTATAGCCTACGACTATCTTATTGAGGATGCGGCTCGAGGAAGGAACTTCATTGGGTTACCAATTCATCGGAGGAAAAGCTGGTTGGAGATTAAGCTTGGACGGACATCACACAATCTTGGTATCGGTAATAGGAGGTAATTTAATTTACATTCTACTTATTTTATTGCATAATTTATTGAGTTACCATTTCATCGGAAGAAAAGGTTGTTGTATTTAACTTTACATACTGTACAATCAAAACAAAAAGAAGACAAATGCATACAGCCATGGATGAGAGTATATGCATCCAATGGGCTACTCTACGTAATGATGATACAAGGAAAATGAATCTAAGTGACTGCATCAAGAAGAATTTATGCTTGCTGAAGGTAGAACACTACATTTGTAATCAACAATTGATTGAGGTACACATTCTCCACAAAGGACATAGTTGAGGGTCTAGATAAAACATTACCATTCAAAAAAATGTTAATCACTCACTAATGCCTTTCCCTTCTGATTGTGGAGGGAAAAAATTTAGTTCTTAAATTGATTTTGAAAGTGAATTTCTTCGGCTCACCTTTTTCCCCCTTCATTTTTTTTACTTTCATAACTCTTGTAGTTGTTCCATTTAGCACTTGAGAAAAATTAATTGAAGCATCTTTCTTGACGTGATTTAAGATTCTGATGACTAATCTTAGGAAAGGAACCAGGACAGGGTGAGTGGTAGTGTCATTTTTCTTCTAAAAGAACGTTAAGTCTTCATTTTATAGGTTTTGATTGATATTTATATTGTACTTATTTGAATTTTTTTTGAATTAATTTTAGGAGATGAAGGATGCGAGATTGAATCTTGATGGGCTCACTAAAGTCAAAAATTAAGGACTTTGGCAAATTTATTTATCTCTCTCTCTGAGATTAAGATTTTCTATATGAAATTGATTATAATAGACTTTGTTGATTAAGATTTTCTATATAAAATTGGTTGTAATAGATTTTATGACTAGAAAATGAATTTTACTTTATATTAGGAATATCATGACATTTACTTTAGGTTTGTTTTGGTTTTTTCATTGACTTTTCTTTATGCAAATAGGATGTGTGAGAAATGTTATTCCCTTATTAGTGAAATTGTTAGTAAGGCGTCTATATTTATCAATTTCAAGTAGAGAATGTCAAAATTAATTTTTCCCCTTTGAGTCGAGAATAGTTACTGATCTACACTGTAAAACCCCTTGATTATCAAAAGAGGCTGTCAATGTACATGCACGATTTCATTTTTAGAATGCTCCCAAGGTTGTTTGCTTTATTTATCGGTAAGTGTGCATCCTTGATCCTGGTCTTTCAGAATTCTCTCACTAGTTGTAATAGTATCAAATACTCCTACTCTCAACTAATTTTGTGTTGGTCACATGTTATTAGGAGTTTTTGTTTTTTTTTTTTTCTCCTCTGGTGACTGAATTTATTGCTAGAGAACAATATGCTAGTTTATTGTTTAACAAAGTAAAGAGGCCTAATGTAGATAAATTGAGAGAAGTCATCCAAGTCCAAGTTCCAAGCAGATTGTGACGAAAGCTTCATTACTGTTGTAAACCTGAAGTTGATAATCTTCTTACAGAGTATCATTTACAGGACTTATCAAAACTTTGGAAGGCAAAACAAAAAGATATTAAAGCAGTTGGGGAAATCAATTGAGTTCTGTTTTTAATGTTTATACATTTTTTCTTTTTTGCAACCATGAACCTGATTTAAACTGCAAATAGTGCCGAAGGTAGAATTAATCCAGCAACCAATGTTTACCTTTCTCGATATTTACATAAAAAATTTTTTGGCAACGTCCTGATACCCATCATACTCTACAAAATATTGGTCTTGATGTCTACATCTGACTACATATCATGCTTGGTTGCTCTTAATCAGCTAATCTTTTAAATTATTTCACCTAATTAATTTATGGGAAGGTTCACCTCAAGAACTGTAAACTGCTAAACTTGTACGAGTCTTTGGTTATGTGTCAAAACTTTGTATGACTATTTTTGCGACTAAGTTTAGCTTTTGCCTTGCTTGGTTTCTTTTCATTTCAAAATTACGTGATTCCCTATTAATTCAAGATTCGTCTCGATGCTAACATGTTTAAGTTGATTCAAATGGCAACAAAAGAATATGATTGTGATCAGCCTGATGCTTCTGCAATATTATACTCGAAGCATATCAGTTGAAGTAGGTGTTCATCCAAGTTAGTCTACAGATGCATAGTTCTCATGAATAATTACCTCCCATTGAGGCTGCAGCTATCCATTTATCAAGACTGAAAGTTAGGGGGGCGTGTTAAGAAAATTGGGGATTATGCCGTTAGCTAGGTTTGTTGAAAATTTTTGGGCTGTCTTTTGACACGGCCAAAAGTTAAGAGGGGTGATGGGTGATATTATTAAACTTTAGGGCTCATCTCTAAATGGGCCAAAAGATGGGGGGTTATGTGAAATTTAACCATTTTTTTGAGCGAAAATAATTGGAGACTTAGTGTCCAAGTTTGATGAATGAATGGCCGACTAATTTTTTCTCTGACTTGTCCACATTCACGATGGGGATTTCATGTGGTAGCATTTCAACCACAGGACGGTACCAAGAACTCGTCAAGAAGTGTTGGGATAATTAAACACAAAGCCAGAAAAATAGAGAGATAATCACAAACACACAATATTTACGTGGTTCGATCAAATTGATCTACGTCCACGGCAAGAGGGGGCTTAAATTTTATTTCTCTCTGAGTTACAACACTTGTACAAAATTTGAGATTTTGAAAGTAATTGCAAGTTTCAATTTTATAGCAGATTAACTTGAACACCTTGAATAAATTTGTTATGTTTCTTCTATGATTAGCATATCATACAAGAGGAATTTCTAATCACTTTTGTTAAATATCCCAGACATTTTATGCCAGGCTTGCCAGCTATATGGCACAAGTAATATGAAGTTAATGCTTTTTTCAATGATCTACAATGCAAAATTTCTATATTATGCAGGCGGTCATCAAGAGGCTCATGACAGATGTTCCATTTGGAGTTCTACTGTCTGGTGGCCTTGATTCATCCCTAGTTGCTGCTGTTACAGCTCGGCACCTTGGAGGAACTAAAGCTGCAGATATATGTGAAAACCAACTCCATTCCTTCTGTATTGGTTTGGAGGTGATGACAATCTCTTGCATTTTTTTCGTTCAATCATTTTCCAATAACTAATTATTTTAGATGTCATATTTATCTTTGTTGGGGAAATTACCCACTAAACCAGAGAATAGAACAATCACAAATACAATATTTACGTGGTTCGATCAAATTGATCTACGTCCACGGCAAGAGGGGGCTTAAATTTTATTTCTCTCTGAGTTACAACACTTGTACAAAATTTGAGATTTTGAGAGCTCTTCTTGATTATGTAGCTCACCCGTCTTCTAGTTGAGAAAACTTCCTTGGAGTTTAAGAGAGAACGAGAGATATTTAGAATCCAACAGGGCCCACCTCAAATTGACTTCTCTCTACGCGAAGTGATGGCGATGGCGACATCAAATTTCAAGCACTTTGTTGCTTCTTTGGCTCAAATCTAGATAAGCCGCCAATGTTGAAAAACTTAAAAGAGAAGTGAGGTGACAGTGATCTTTCTCTCCGCAAAATCTTGTTTTGTTCTCTTTTCAAATTCAAATGGGCCCCGGTCAGATGTTTAAATTCAAGCTAATATCTACAATCTCCACCTTGGATTGAATCTTCAAACATCAAGAAGTTGAATATTTATCATGAACATAGCTTACGTGGGGTTCACTTCATAATAGAACTAGTGAAACTCGACCCCCTCTTGCAAACAATGCTCCAAACGGGGCCAGCTAACAACTGCGAATGCCCCCTAAATTCAAGCAGTGCTTGAACTTGAAGGCCGGGATCGGTTTGGTCAACATGTCAGCTGGGTTGTCTGCAGTACCAATCTTCTTCATCGTGATGTTTCTTTCAGCAGTTACCTCACGAATGAAATAATATCTGACATCAATATGTTTTGTCCTCTCATGATGTGATGAGTTTTTGCTTAGATGTATTGCGCTCTGATTGTCGCAAAATACAACTGAACTAGCCTCCTGTAGAAGTCCAAGCTCCCTCACGAGATTTCTCAACCAAATGGCCTCTTTTACCGCTTCTGCTGCTGTCATGTATTCTGCCTCTGTAGTAGACAAAGCAACTGTCGGCTGTAGAGTCGATCTCCAACTAATAGCTGAGCCAGAAAGAGTAAAAAGATAACCAGTCAAAGATCTTCTTTTATCGAGATCACCTGCATAGTCATAATTCACAAAACCTACAACTGAGGTTCCCAAAGTACTGCTATCAAAAACTAAACCCAAATCCGATGTACCCCTGAGATACCGAAGGATCCACTTCACTGCTTCCCAGTGTGTCTTCCCTGGTTGAGCCATGTATCTGCTCACTACACTGACTGCCTGGGCAATGTCTGGACAAGTGCAAATCATAGCATACATAATGATACCCACTGCATTAGAGTATGGAACTCGGGACATCTCCTTCTTCTTGTTCTCACTTGTAGGTGAATCTAAAGCCGAGAGCCTAAAGTGAGGAGCCAAAGGAGTCGTAACGGGCTTGGCCCTCTTCATCCCAAAGCGTTCAAGCACCTTTTCAATATAACTCTTTTGTGAGAGATATAATGTTCCAGCTTTTCTATCCCTCCTGATCTCCATGCCTAAGATCTTCTTCGCTGCACCAAGATCTTTCATCTCAAACTCATCATTGAGTTGTTTCTTCAAAATAAGAATCTGCGACATGTTCTTAACAGCAATAAGCATGTCATTGACATATAATAGAAGATAAATAAAAGAATCATCTCATAGATGCATGTAGTACACACAACTATCATAAGTACTTCTTAAGTACCTATGACTAAGTATAAAATTATCAAACCTCTTGTACCACTGTCTGGGAGATTACTTCAGACCATACAAATATTTCTTCAATCTGTAAACTTGATCTTCTTTACCTTCTACGGAGTATCCCTCTGGCTGAGACATGTAGATAGTCTCCTCAAGTTCGCCATGCAAAAATGCAGTCTTCACATCAAGCTGCTCAAGCTCCAGATCAAATAGAGCAATCATGGCAAGCAATACACGGATGGAGGTATGCTTCACAACCGGAGAGAATACTTCATCATAGTCAATTTCCTCCTTTTGTCTATAACCCTTAGCCACCAACCATGCTTTGAATCTAGCATCTTCAACCCCTAGGATCCCTTCTTTCTTCTTGAAAATCCACTTGCATCCAATATGCTTTGAATCTAGCATCTTCAACCCCTAGGATCCCTTCTTTCTTCTTGAAAATCCACTTGCATCCAATTGCCCTTTTACCCTTAGGTAATTGCACTTCTTCTTGAAAATCCACTTGCATCCAATTGCCCTTTTACCCTTAGGTAATTGCACCAAATCCCAAGTCTTATTCTTGTAAAGTGACTCAAGTTCTTCTGTCATAGCCGTGGCCCAACATCCAGATTCTCCGCATGAGACAGCTTTAGTAAAGTTTGATGGTTCTTGTATACACATCTCTTCAGCTGTCGTGAGAGCATACACCACTAATTCAGCATGTGCAAATCTTTGAGGAGGTCTGATCTGTCTCCTCTCTCTTCCAGTGGCTATGGAATAAGGTTCTTTAGTCTCAGCATCATCATTATCTGAGCCTGAATCATGTTACTCTTCTACAACTGTAGGAGCAAATTTTATAGACGACTTTTGAGAAGTCTCTCCCTCGAGCTCCACCTGAAGCTCCACCTTATCCATGGTCCTTTCTACATTTCCTGTAGACTCAACAGAAACCTTCCCATGATCTAGCATATATCTTTCATTAAAAATAACATCTCTACTAATAATGAATTTAGGAGAATCAAGTTCAAGACTCCATAAACGATAGCCTTTAACACCATCAACATAACCAATAAATATGCATTTCTTAGCTCTAGGCTCAAGCTTACCCTCTCTAACATGATAGTAAGCGGGACATCCAAATATTTTAAATTTGAATAGTCATTTGGTTTACCTGACCATACCTCATTTGGAGTCTTGTGTTCAATGACGGTTGAAGGAGACCGGTTCACCAAGTAACAAGCTGTGTTAACAGCTTCAGCCCAGAAGTCTTTATCCAACCCAGAGTTTGAGAGCATACACCTAGCTCTCTCCGTCAATGTTCTATTCATGCGTTCTGCCACCCCGTTTTACTGAGGAGTGTGCCTAACCGTGCGATGTCGTACAATCCCAGAATTTGAGCAGAACTGATTGAACTCACCACTGCAGAACTCTAGGCCATTATCTGTTCGGAGATGTTTAATCTTCTTTTCAGTTTGATTTTCAACAAGTACTTTCCACTTCTTGAAAGTTTCGAACACCTCGCTTTTGCGCCTGAGAAAGTAAACCCAAACTAATTTCCTGGAAAAATCATCAATAAACGTCAGAAAATAAAGAGCACCACCTTTGGATGGAACCTGAGCAGGTCCCCACAAATCTGAATGGATGTAGTCTAGAGTGCCCTTCATCGTATGTGAGCCAGTCGAGAAGCTGACCCGAGTTTGCTTCCCAAACACACAATGCTCACAGAAATCTAGTGATGATGTATGGTCACCACAGAGTAAGCCACGTTTACTCAAAATAGTCATCCTCTTCTCATTCATGTGGCCTAAGCGCATGTGCCACAACTGAGTAGTGTCCCTATCAGCATCAGAGGACACACCTGCAGAGCATGTCACCGTACTGCCTTGGAGAACATAAAGACTGTTCACCTTACAACCTTTCATCACAACCAATGAACCCTTAGTAACTCTAAGAGCTCCACCTTCACCAATGTAAGAACACCCAATAGAATCCAAAGAACTCAAAGAAATCAGATTTTTCTTTAAGTCCGGGATGTGTCAAGAACACCCAATAGAATCCAAAGAACTCAAAGAAATCAGATTTTTCTTTAAGTCCGGGATGTGTCTCATATTTGATAAAGTTCTCACTATCCCATCGTGACACCGAATGCGAACTGTACCAATGCCAACTGTCTTGCAAACTGCATTGTTACCCATCAAAACTGATCCACCACTTCAACTGTCTTGCAAACTGCATTGTTACCCATCAAAACTGATCCACCACTTATAGATTTGTAAGTAGTGAACCAATCTTTATTTGGACACATATGATAAGACGCACCCGTATCCAAGATCCATTCTCTATCGGAACGGCCATCCAAAGGACAAACTGCAAGAACCGTCTCAGCAACAACGGCAGTATCAGCCTTTGTCGTATTAGCTGAATTTGAGGTTTCACCACGCTAGTTGTCTTTTTTCTTTAGAGCATAACATTCTGACTTTTAATGCCCTTTCTTGTGACAGTAGAAACACTCCACATGTTTCTTGTTTTGGGCTAACCTGGACTTTGAACGATTTATGGATTGCCCTTTATCACTCTCTCTGGTCTTCGTTCTACCTCTGACTAGCAGACCATCAGCCTGCCTATCGGTACCTCTCCCATTCAACTTTGTTCTTAACTCAGCAGAATTCAAAGAGGCCTTCACATCCTCAAGACTTATGGATTCTCTTCCATACAACATAGAGTTAACAAAGTTTTCATAAGAGTCAGGCAAGGAACACAACACAATGAGAGCCTGGTCTTCATCATCAAGCTTAAGATCCAGGTTTTTCATATCCATGACAATTTTATTAAATTCATTAAGGTGTTCTTGAATGGGTGTACCTTCCTTCATCTTCAATGTGTATAGTCGCTGCTTCAGGTATAATCTCGTAGTAAGAGATTTCTTCAAATAGAGACTTTCGAGCTTTGACCACAACCCCGCTACCGTTTCCTCATCGGCAACTTCACGAAGCACATTGTTGAATAGTGACAATTGCAAGGCGCTGTGAGCCTTTTCGTCCATCTCTTCGATCTCGGCACTAGTCATATCTTCTGGGTATTTCTCATCGATAGCTTTAACTGTGCCTTCACGTCGCAACAAAGCCTTCATCTTTATCCTCCATAGGCCGAAATTGTCCTGGCCATCGAAGATCGACACCGAGAACTTCACAGAAGCCATTGTGGAGGATTGAAAGTTGTCCTAGAACCGAGAAGCTCTGATACCAGTTTGTTGGGATAATTAAACACAAAGCAAGAAAAATAGAGAGACAATCACAAGCACACAATATTTACGTGGTTCGATCAAATTGATCTACGTCCACGGCAAGAGGGGGCTTAAATTCTATTTCCCTCTGAGTTACAACACTTGTACAAAATTTGAGATTTTGAGAGTTCTTCTTTATTATGTAGCTCACCCGTCTTCTGGTTGAGAAAACTTCCTTGGAGTTTAAGAGAGAACAAGAGATATTTAGAATCCAACAAGGCCCACCTCAAATTGACTTCTCTCTATGCGAAGTGATGGCAATGGCGACATCAAATTTCAAGCGGTTTGTTGCTTCTTTGGCTCAAATCTAGATAAGCCGCCAATGTTGAAAAACTTAAGAGAGAAGTGAGGTGACAGTGATCTCTCTCTCCCCAAAGTCTTGTTTTGTTCTCTTTTCAAATTCAAACGGGCCCCAGTCAGATGTTTAAATTCAAGCCAATATCTACAAGAAGGTTATCTACACTTTCCATTGACTTCACATGCAGAATTTAAACAATTGTCCCGTAGACTTATATCTTACTAGTTAGATTGCACGTGCAATGCACGTGGTCGAATATCATGGTTGTTTAAATTGATAAAAATAGAATAAAAATAAAGGAGAAAATAAAGTTTTTTTTGGGATTGATTATCAACACAATAATCTCTCTTTCAAATGAAATATTATCATTATTTCCTTTAACCTAGACTATCGCCACGTGATCTACTATTTGTGAGTTATAAACACATTAATCTAGTATAATATCTTTGTTTATTAGTATCTTGAAGTCTTTAAAAGATGGGTGATCATTCAATTCGCAAAGGAATTTTTCATATGAATTTATTTGTAATATGTCTATTAAACTTTTAGTTGTGGTTTGACTCATCCACATTAACTTTTTAGTTGTTGTTTCACTCATATTTATATTATCTAATATTCTCATTCAATTTTATAGCTCATTCTCCATGCCATAGAAGTAAAACTGAAAGTATGAAGATTTATTTTCTTACAAAATTAGAGCAATGAGATTATGATATATTTCGCCTTGTACTTTAAATATAAAAAATCTCTTTGATGCAAGGTCCTTATCAAATCTTACTACAAACAATGTGAATGAAAAATGCTATTATAACTCACTTGCCTGGAGCAATTATATTGTATATAGGACATATACAATAGTCTCATGTATTTTCTGGTTCTGACTACAAAATATGCAAGAGTGGTAGTCCTGTATATTTTTTGACTTTAATTACTTTTGTAATTAATGTTCTCTAATTACACGGGACTATTAGTCCCGTGTATTTTAAAGATGATTTTTATACAAAATCGACCTCTTTGTTGCCAGTCTTGATGGTGTGGCAAAAAATAGGTCAATTTTGTTACTTATTACGTAAAACAATCGATTTTGCTAATATTTTTAAAAAGTAATCTTTTTAAAAATTCTCCTAAAATAAACTATTAATTCAAAATATGAAATGGGCGAAAAGATCTAAATATTCTGGTGATTAATTAACCCATAAATAGGAAAAAATAACAATTGAAATAAAAGTATATTTAAATTGAATCTAACAAGGCACTTTACAGAATGAAGCATGCAATATGGATCCAAGAAATTATTAAAAAATAATTAAAGAAACTAATTTAAAAAAATATTAGATCAAGGGATAGAGGGAGAGAAGACCTCACTGACATGAATTCTATTTCTCTTCGAGCGTGACATCAAAATTGGTGGAGAATGAGCGAGAAGAAAAGTGAACAGAATAGGTGACAAAGTGAGTGTGCTTATATAAATAGGTTATTAAGATATTCGTCCTAAAATCTTAAATACATACATGTTAGTCCCTAACATCTTTGTAATTGCTCATTTACAATGATATTACTATTCAGTATTAAATCAATTTTATTATATAAGATTATATACCCTTTTTAATAAATTATAAAGTATATATATGGAAAACTCGATGCTTATAGCCAGTAGTTGGGCTCCACAAAATATGTTAACTTTATATTATAGTTTGCTATTAGTAATACTGTTGGCAATGCCATTACCTTTCCTCTTTATCTTATTATTTACACTTTTCTGATGTAAGTCCTCTTTTGCTAGTCACTCAATTGATTATATTTTATTTTTATAATATCAGAGGTTAGAATATTCTTTTCTGTTTAAAAAGTGTAGACATGATTTTCTTAAAAAAATATATACACATAGTAGCAATAGTATATACTTCAGTTCAACTCAAACATTGGTTAGAAGTCATTTAGAATGAGGTTTATCTACGCTAGAATGGTGACATAGTGATTACATAATCCAAAAGTCAAAGAAGAAATTTCTATAAAGGAAAAGTAATTTAATATGTCAAATTAATAACTAATTTATAAACTATACATGGGCAGTGCAAAGAGTTATAGAAAGCAAGGTATATATATTTATAAAAATTTCATAGTGAGTGATCAACTATAATCATCATAATTTAAGCATAAATAATTATTATTTTAGTAACTAATTTGATACGCTTAACTATAAAATAAATCTCAAGCAAAAAATAAGAATTGAAATTGTATTATCCTATAGGTAAATAAATAAATATAATTAAAAGTAATAATTTAAATTATTAAGTGCCAAATATTAGTTCATGTGAGAAATTAAAGTAATCTATGGTCTATATACATATATAGTCAATCAATTAAACGTATTAAAATTATAATGATCATAGATAAAATTATATGGTGGGTTCATATTAAATATAATTTATAAAAAATAGTACATTAAAGTCAAAAACCTTTTAACCGCTATATAGGTTGTTTGAAAACTTTTGCATGTATAAACTATACTGTATAGGAATAGTGATATGCATACTTAGCTATAGCCTAATACATCTTAAGAACGACTTACTCTTCAATATCATCATTAATTGATGTATCTATGCATTACACTAAAAACACAATAAAAATTTATAAAACTACAAAAGAAATACCCTCAAAAGTTTTTAAAATTGTCAAAACAAACACCATAAACTTTTATAATTTACAAATACACAAAACTATTAAAAATTATATTAAAATCAAGGAACTACAAAAAATCATTGAAAAAATTTAAACTTTGGAGGGGTAATTTACAATGTACTAAACTTTAAGTTTGATTTTTTGTAAATTTCAAATCTAATAGATTTTTTAATTAGTTATGTTATTTTTTAAAAAGTTATGGTTAATATTGACCATAAAAAAATTTTGCTAAACCTATACTTTTAAAGGGAGTATGATATTTTTTATAAATTTTTTATTTTCTAGGGGTTGCTAGTAATTTTGTATATTCATTTTAATGTCTATAGGTTAGAAATTCTTATGGTGTTTTTTTGTAAATTATGAATATTAGGGGTTTTTTATAATTTTTTAAACATATAGGTCTTTTCTATAGATTGTAAATTGTTTATACACTATTTATAATTCCTATATTTTTAATTTACTAATGAGTTTGAAATTGTCAGGGTGTTTTTTGTAAAATTTAATTTTTGAGTGTTTGTTCGTAATTTTTAAAACTTTAAGGGTGTTTTCTATAAATTATAAATTATGTTGGGGATTTTTGTAACTCCTATATTTCCAATGTACTATTAGGTTAGAAATTATCAGGATTTTTATAAATTTTACAATCTTTGAGGGTTTTATCTTACAATTTGTAAAAAGTTTAGAGTGTTTATTGCAAATTTCATAAATTTTTTGGGTTGTTTGTGTTATTTGTAGATTTTTAGTGTGTTTATAGGTTTAAAATTTTCAATGTGTTTTTTAGAAAATTTGAATTTTAGGAGTGTTTTTGCATTTTTCAAAACTTACAAGATATTTTCTCCAATGTCAAAAACTTTTATTTTTTTGCTAGCATATATTTTTTAGATTTCTCACTGAAATTAAATAAGTAAAATTTATAATTTTTAAATAAAATTTTAAATTTGTAGGGTGTGCTTTTGCAATTTAAAAACTTAGAGGGTATTTTTTACAAGGTCCAAAAACTTTTAGGTGCTGGCTAGCATATATTTTTTTGATTTCTCTACAAACTGAAATAAGTAAAAGATTTGAATTATATTAAATATGTCACCTTTATCCAATAACGTGTTAAGTCTAATTATGGATAAGATAAATTATTTAATTATAAATCCAAGATAGGAAAATTAAAATTATTTAATTATAAATCCAAAGAAGATAGGAAAATTAGAATAGATTAGGATAACAATATAATATTTAATAAAAGTTAAGGGTAATATCGACCATAGAAAGATTTTCCCAACTCGTACTTCTGAAGGGAGTATGATGTTCCTCCCACTTGTAGCAAAGCGCGTGGGCATATCTTTCACCTGTACTTGTACCTCAATAATTGAGAGAGGGAGAATAGAAAAGTAGAAAAGCCTATACAATGGAGAGCAATTACTTCTAAGTACCCAATCCTCATTAAACAAAGCAAACTAGAAATTTGGTTGTGAACTCTCTGAAATCTCCAATACTTGCTTCTTTCTTGAGGAGATGGCCATGGTGCTGGATGCTTTAGCTAGCACCATAGTCAGTAACATGGCTGACGTTGTTAAGGAGAAGGTGGTAACTGTCCTGGGCGTGAAAGATGAGCTCAAGAAGCTGCAGCGGAGGCTGGAAAGTATCAAGCATGTGCTTCATGATGCTGAGAGAAAGCGCATCCAATCAGAATCAGTTGCAGGATGGGTGAGGGAGCTCAAAGATGTTATGTACGATGCCGATGACATAATTGACCTATGCAGGTACGAAGGTGGAAAATTGCTTGAAGGCCAACCGTCTACATCATCTGATTCGTCAACGGTATGTTGTAGCCGCCCTCGCTTATTCTCTTGCTTTACTAGCATCCGTTTCCGGCATGAGATTGGTGATATGATTAAGAAACTAAATGAGAGATTGGATGAGATATCTAGAAATATGTCAGGCCTTAACTTAGTGAAAAGTGAACCAGATACTCGAATCACAATAGTGGACACTTGTCAGACCTCACCTATCATAGATACGTCTGATATCGTGGGGAGGGGCATTGAACGTGCTACAGACGATCTGGTAGGGAGGATAGTTAATAAAGATGAAAGAAAACTCCAAGTCTTGGCTATTACCGGAATGGGCGGAATAGGGAAGACTACTCTGGCTAAAAATATCTTCAATCACACGAGAGTAAAGTCTGAGTTCTCAACAAAGATATGGGTCTGCATATCACAAAATTTCTCAGAGACCTCTTTGCTCAAGGAGATAATAAGAGGAGCGGGAGGAGATCCTTGTAATTTGCAAACTAAAGCGGAACTGGAACCTCGACTGAAGGAAGCAGTTTCAGGAAAGACTTTCATTTTGGTGCTAGATGATGTGTGGCGAGCAGATGTATGGGCGCATTTACTACGCAATCCACTACAGAGCGGAGCTGCTGGAAGCCGAGTCCTAGTCACAACTCGAGATACGAATGTTGCTATGCAGATGGGGGCGGCGGAGCACATCCATGCCCTGGAAAAATTGCCGCCAGAATCTGGGTGGGAACTGCTCTGCAAGAGTTTATATGTCACCGGAGAGGAGGAGGAAATGCAAAGTCTGAGAGATGTAGGGGGTGAAATTGTTGATAAATGCGACGGTCTCCCTCTGGCAATTAAGAGCATTGCCGGTGTTTTAATAACAAAAGGGAGAAATCGGAGGGAATGGGAAAAAGTTTTGGAAAAGGATGCATGGTCTATGGGCGAGCTACCTGAAGATGTGAGGGGGGCCTTGTACTTGAGTTATGAAGATCTACCCTCTAACCTGAAGCAATGTTTTCTTTATTGCTCTTTATTCCCTGAGGATTATCTATTTGATCGTGCTGAGCTCGTGAAGTACTGGGCAGCTGAAGGATTCGCAGAAACGCAAAATGATTATTTCTTAGAACCAGCAGAGGAGTGTTTGGAAGAGCTAGTTAGAAGGAATCTTATCTATAAAGAAAGCGATTATCAACGTTATAAAATGCACGATCTCTTGCGATCACTTGCTCAGTTTCTGTCACAGGATGAAAGTTTTTGTGGAGAAGCACAGAAATTAGCTACAGTGTCCGCCACGGCGAAACTTCGCCGTCTGACACTTACGGACAAAGGAGGAAGACTAGCACTCACCCCTCAACCTTTACTTTCGCAGAGGAGCTTGAAAGTCTTGTTTCTAAGAGGCTCTTACAGTCTTGGGAGCGACGTGTTTGTTGGATTTCCACTTCTCCGGGTCCTGTCACTGGCGAATTCAGGGATTGAGAATATTCCAGATGCTGTGGGAAATCTAATACACCTGAGGCTTTTGGATCTTAACAGGACAAGAATATCCAGCTTGCCGGAGTCAATAAGGAACCTTACAAATCTCCAGGTTCTAAATCTCGCTCGCTATTTTTCACTCCGCAGTCTTCCCAAAGGCATTACTTCACTGTGCAATTTAAGAATTATTGAAGTAGAGACTACTTACCTGTCCTTTGTACCATCTGGAATGGGAAGATTAGAGCGGTTAAATTACTTCAACGGCTTTGTTGTGGGAGGGGAGCAAGGCTGCAGCTTGGAAGATTTGAGCCCTTTGGGGCAGCTGAGGGCGCTGGAAATACATAACATAAAGGAGGCGGTGGTAGCGCAGAAGGGACGACATGTGCTTGGGAACAAACGTCATCTTAAGGAATTAAGATTGGCCTGCACTAAACCGGGGGAATCCCCACCAGCTGAGTACAGCGAAGGGGAGATCCGCAGAATTCAGGATGTGTTTGAGGAGCTGGCCCCACCGCCATGCCTGGAAGAATTAAGAATCCATGGATACTTTGGTCGTCAGTTTCCAGTTTGGATGATGCCACCATCGCTGGGATTTCTTCTTCCCCATCTCACAAGTTTGTCCCTTTATAGATGCAGAAACGTCGTGCAGCTTCCTCCTCTCGGTCTATTCCCTGAATTGAGACGTCTTACTATTTGGTATGCCGAAGCGGTTGTATCCTTTGGCTCAGAGGTTTATGGGAGCGGTTCTACACAGGCGCTCTTTCCAAAGCTTGAGTCTATTTATCTCTTTGGAATGCCAAATTTGCAAGAGTGGTCATTTTGTAGAGATGAGGAGATTACTGTGTTCCCAAATCTAATGTTCCTGTCTGTTTTGGAATGCCCGAGATTGAAATCACTTCCTGGGGGCCTGAAGGGATCTCCCTTGAAGGAGTTGTTCATCCGCAGCTGTCAAAGTCTGGAAAGGATCTCTCATCTTCCTGCACTAAGAAAGTTGAGGGTTGAGGGGATTTGCCCTCAATTGAAAAATGTGGAGAAACTGGATTCATTGGAGAGGCTAACCTTAAAAAGATGGCAAAGGGACTTTCTCCCGGAGGGACTGCTGAGGCTGCTGCAAGACCGACAGCTGCATCAGGATGATTATTTTACACTTGCATTGCATTTTAGTAACGATGCTCTTTTCAGTAAGTGTGTTATGGGAGGAGAATACTGGCCAATCATCCAAAACATACCCAGAGTCCAAGCCAAGAGTTTTCGTAGAGATCTATATCTAAGATACACCAAGGAACCCTATCAATACGAGACCAATAACCACCCACGGGTGGGAGAACACTAGCGTCTCTGAATTTCAGTCTGACAGCACAGAGAATGGCGATGTACTTACTGAATCTCAGTCTGACAGCACAGAGAATGGCGTTTAAGTAAGTATTCTGGAAAATTGACATTTTTACCTTTACCTTTCTTTCTGCAGTATTCAACTCGGTGCATCAGTCTTTGAGAAATACCATTTGTGTAGGTCCCTTTTCATATCCATTTATTTTTCTTTACTCTGTCCTGCTAAGTTCTCATTACTTCTAGAGGAATTAGTTTTTTGTCCCTTTGTTTTTGGAATATCCTCTAGAAAAAGAACCCATCATTTATATTTTCTTTACTCCTGTTTGGTTTTTCTCATTCTCCAAAGGGCTTTCTTAAAGTTATAAAATGAGGACAACTAATTTATTTTGTAGTGTTAACATAAAGATTCTTATGACTTGCAGGTGTTTGGTGCTAATGCTAAGGTTTCAAAATGTGAAGAAATCTGTCCAAGACTAAAAAAAGAAGATGCAGATTCGACAATGGCTAGTGATCTCCTTGAAGGAAAATCATGCTAAATACATGCAAAATACGCAACGGAAGACTATATGTATAATTATGCTAAGCATGTAGAGAGCAAGAAATACATAATAGGACCATCCTAATTAAATCTAACATAATCCCTATATTAAAGAGAGCATTCAAGAGTTAGAAAGTCATACTTTCGAAGCGTGATTCGATGTAAGATCGAACAACCCTTAGCTCTTGCTCCTTGTAGTAGAAAATCTCCTCGTAGTGGATCTCCAAGTCTTCAAGTGGGCTTGATAAAATCAGAGTCTTCTTGAGACACAAGGTAAGATATCCACTCGGGAGTACTATAAAATCCGACTACTTCCTCTTACTCAAGATTGCTAGAATTTAGTAAGAGGAGAGCTCTCTTTTATTCTCTTATGAAAAAAAAACAATTAACCAATTTTTCATTAGCCTTTCCATAAGAAAGAGAGCTCATATTTGTAGAGTGAAATATGTTCATGACATGAATGACTCATCCTATGAGTCATGCAATTAATCATCAAATATCAATGATTAATCTAGTGAGTCATGCAATGAATCATCTTATGAATCATTACATTTCAAAACCATCTGCTAATAAACCATGTGCTCAAACCATACCACTAAACGACTCATCTCATGACTCATTATACATGGTATGTGTATTTCATAAATGAGAATACCAAATCAATATTGTATTTCATAAATACGATATTTTATAATTTTCCAATCATTGATTAATAAGTCATCATATGACCAAAAAGTCAATGAGTTGACTAAAAGTCAACTGTTGGGAAAAATACTCGAATTCATTTCCTAAGCACATAGCACTCTGATTTTACCGTTATACATAACCGTTTATGTGTATCCGGTAAAATCATATATGCGTATCAATCATACGCATCACTCTATAAATTGTGTTTCATAGGATTCAAGTACGCGCTTGGTGTGACTCTAGGACCCAACTTAAGAACTCGGCAGTGGATCATATCCACAAGTACAACAGAGGTGCTAGCTATACATGAAGACTACCTGGGTATAAGTTGTGATAAATGTCTGCAAGATGCTTACACAATTTTATCAGGACCACTCAGTGATAATGCCGTACAGTCCGGTCTCTTCGTCAAACCATGTCAAACTATTAAGCTTAGGGTATGGAAAACTGTCAAACCCTAATTGCTCAATTAGTGTTTGTTGATATTAAACTCATAACCTATAAGATCAAACTGACACTCAGTTTATCTTATTTACCTCGGCCAAGGATTTCCAGGTTATAGTTATATCATACAATCTTATGACATTAACCCCCTATACTGGGAGAGATGAATCCCATATTAGCATCTCAATATCTACTTATGCCTCGGGATGTACCCAACAAGAACCGTTATGCACAACTCGAAAAGAACTGTGGTTAGGTAAAAGTCTAAGTACACCTATACTGACATGTAAGATATTGTACTCATGCCTCAGGTCAAGAGACTACTTTGTACTATATCACTTGAGAACTACTATTTGACAGTTAAGTATAATTACCAACTAGATGTTCTCAGTGAGTTGTTCAGTCAACTCATTCACTAATGAGTCACCTGTATACTATATCTTGATGTTTCACATCAATGATCTAAGAGATGGATCATCGTCCTTCCAAAGAAGAAATAAAGTATACACTAGTGTTACCAAAGTGATGATGTCCCATTTCAACACTTCATCGACTAGGAAGATTTTAGAATATACGTTAGCGACAAATCAGATCTCTTCATTACCATTTCAACACTTCATCGACTAGGAAGATTTTAGAATATACGTTAGCGACAAATCAGATCTCTTCATTACGATCATATCTGAAATGTCTGATAGTCTAGTATCATTCTAAGGACTTTATCTGTATTTAAAAAATACCAGATAAATCTGACCAAAATAGCATACTATTATTTAGAATAAGGATGTTATATTCATATAGATCCTGTTACAATATACAATTATTGCCTGCAGGGCACCTATATCTAACACTCCTCTATCCTGTCATTGAATGTTAAATTACATGTAGATACAATTTCAAAAGAATTTCAAAAAAAAAATCACAAAATTATGTTAAAAGTAAATTTTCACTCTCCTCCCTATGATAGCAATATGTTGACTCTCAAATTGTGGTTTCAAAATGCAAGCTATAATAAAAAATAAAAAAATTCTTCTTCTGAGAAACGCCCTTGCGTGTTAATGTAATTCTAGCTGCACTCTTCTCCTAGTTTTATAGGTAAATTCTTTTTCCATTGATATTCTTAACCAAAGGGCAGTTGGATGTTGCAAGATAAGAGTAAAGAAATTTTCTGTTAAAGAAAGGAAAATAAAAAAAAAGAGTACTGAGAATATCTGAATTAGCATTTTTATTTGCGATGATATTTGACTAGGCATTTGGAAGCAGTACTAAATGGGGAATTATGTTGATTAATGGTTTTGGTGGTTAAACTTGATATTTTAAGAATTGTGAAAAATATGAAGATTTTATAGTCAACTTATATTCTCTTGATTATGGAAAAAGGCGATGTTCAGACGATCCCATATGCATTGATTTATCTACATTCATAGTTAAATGATACATGATAAATGGCTAATTTTATTTTCTAATGTCAGTATATTGTGTATGAGAGGAATTTGTGCTTTGACATCATAGATAATGCACCATGATGCCTACTCTTCAAAGCCTGCCTTCTGTTTGTATGGCAATGTAAGCCAGCCTCGATTATTTGAAATTGGAATTGAATGTAGCACTCTAAACTTTTATGTTTGGGTCTGCAATTCTGTCCTTTGCTTGCATTCCTTCCGTGGCATTTAAACTTTTAGCTTTAACATTTTTAGTTTCAGATCGATCACAAGCATTATCATTTTTTTATTTCATACAAACCATTGTGTCAAAATGATTTCAGAGAAGCTGAACTTTGATTACTTGCACTGGTATTTCTGAAAGAAAGGACCAGATTCCTGAATAAAGATTTGTTTGTAATATTATCGAGGAATTGTTCCAAACCCTGAGTTTGAAACTGATCTACTTTACACCCATCTACTTACCGAAACTGCTTTTATACCCAATCCTTAATTTAAAAAAAGATTTATGGTATCATATCTGCTACATAACTAGCAGATTTCGTTGCAGATACACCACTTTTAGTGGTCTATGTCATAAAACTTTGATCGGTATTTTGGGTTTAGAATTGATTTTCAAAATTGACCTGTATATAAAAATACATTAGTTTCAAAATTAGGATATAAAACCATTTTTTTCCAAATTATCTATTATTTTAAGAAGAAATAGGTCTAGTTGTGGTTGTTATTAGCTGTTACCTTCTCATAAGTTGTTAACAGTTTTTTGGGTTTTACCACGTAGGCTATAGGTTTGCCAGATGAGATTTTTGTTTGCATGACAGATGAGAAACGATAGATCTAGCTTTCTTACTTTTCAGGAATATTTGTTGCAACATTTTGAAATGAAAGAGCAGGATGAATTGGTGGTCATAAGTTGTGTCAATTTTATCCGTGTATGTTTGAACTTTTCTCTAGTTATAGTTCATTTATACCACCAGTTTGTTTTCCCATGATCTGTAGCTATTGCGTGCACTTATCTTGGTCTGTAAGACTGTAACTGCTCAAATTCGATCAGAGTTTTTTTTCTGAATATTGCTTAATGATGCTGTACCTTCCAGCGGGAATCTGTGTAGGATGTATGATGCATTCTTTATAACAAAGGACCTTCTATTTTTACCAACTTATGAGATTTTTTGGGTTCCTGTTTTGATTTTTGACAGCTGAGGCTGCTGCAAGAGCGACATCAGCATCAGGATGATAATTTCCGACTTTATTTTGGGTTGTAATATCCATGTTATTTTTAATAAGTGCCGTATGGGAGTGGTCATTTTGCATGCCTTCTTTGGATGCCAAATTTGCAAGAGTGGTCATTTTGCATGCCTTCTTTGGATGCCAAATTTGCAAGAGTGGTCATTTTGTAGAGGAGAGGAGATTATTGTGTTCTCAAATCTACCGTACTTGACTATATTTGCACGGGACATGGATTTTCTATTTGAGGGACTGCCGAGGCTGCTGCAAGACCGACTTTTTTTGTGTTCTCAAATCTACCGTCCTCTTCATTTTTTTTTTTTTTTTTGTTTCCTTCATTTTCCATGAAAGTGTTTCTGTGTTTGTTTCGCCAAAAAATATGGGCTGGAAGTACTTTCCACCACTTTTCTTAGTTTGGTTCAACTTGAAAAAAGAAGAAAACAATTGATGTGTGAATAGATTCCCTCATTTTCTAGTGTTTGGTTCAAACTAAAAAAATCAAGAAAACTTGGATTCCCTCATTTTCTAGTGTTTGGTTCAAACTAAAAAAATCAAGAAAACTTGATTGTGGTCACCATGGTGTGATTACCACCCATATAAGACAAAATATTAACAACAAAAATTGAACATTTTCAATGATGATTTGGAACACATAAAACTGATACAACAGCCCATTTAACATTGTGTACCTCATTAAACACCGAGTTTTTGATTGTTCGATGAACATTTTCGCTCCTCACTGATGTCTGCTACATTTATACCACGCTCTGCATCTAAGCTTGATCCATTCATCATATCACCACCCATTTTCTTGAGATATTGGTGGCAGCCATAAGCAGACAGTAAAGAACCAAGCTGAAAGATATGGTTTATTATGTAAACGAGGTGCTCATATCAGGTGATATATCGAAAACCAATTGAAACAATAGATGAATATAATGGAAGATATCAACCATCACAAAGTGCAAGCATGCACATCAAGCACCCATGTGCGTGCACACACACAGAGGCACACATATTTACTCTGCAATATTTGGTTATGAGGAAGGACACACCCCAAAATATACAGTGACAAGAACAAAGGTCCACCTGTGAAACAACGAAATCAATCAAACATCAACCGGCCGAAAAATGGTCTCAAGAACAACGAAGAAACAGGACTACACTATTTTATCTCAAATGTGCAACTTTAAACAATAAGAGATATGCATGTTTATGAAAAGATCACAGTATTCAATTTTATTAAACCACAATTCCAATTCATGAAACAGAAGACTATGTACAGCATTGTACCACTGAACTCAACAAAGAACAAGATGATCAATGAACAAACTTCCTCAATGCTCATCGGGACTATCTTCTGACAAAGAATTCCCGTTGCCATTCCCTCCATTTTGAGAAGACCCAGATGACGAAAACGAAAACAATCCACTAAAAGGCCAAGGCACCGGCATCCACGACCTCCCCCCGTTGCCATTACCATTGCCATTACCTTCTTCTCTATTACCCTCACTTGCACCCGTGCTAGCATTGCCAGCGCCATTGGACCCATTCTTCGGCCCCTCAACGGGCATCTGAAACCTACAGACGGGGCACGAACTATGAGCCTCGAGCCAAGGCAATATACACCCTTCATGAAATTTAAGTTTGCAAGGCATCTCCCTAGCTTCCTCCCCAATCTCAAACTCCTCCAAACAAACATAGCAACTCCCAATTTTCTCCTCAATCTTGATTCTAGCCATCGCCTCGACCGCCTCTTTACTCGCCGGAGGAGTCCCTTGCCTATTAGGATCGTTCTCAGTCAAATGTTGTAGCAGCTGATCGAGGCCAGGACAGAAGAAATAATCCCCTATCGAAGCTCCAATGTTGTGGTTTATGTTGGTAGGATGAATGGCTCCCCCTTGGATGATCACAGCTTGGTTGAAGGGATTGGTTAGGATCATATGTTCTCCCTGCCTCTCTCCTTGTTCTTGGTCTCTGATATGCAACCTTTGTTGGATGTCCGTGAGGACATCGAGGATGGCTGAAGTTCGCTGGCATCGACGTTAGAGGGACGTGAGCTCATTGTATTGTTCAGAGGTTGCGTTTGATTCTTCCTCTTGTCCTTCATTTATCTGAGACCACCGGCGACAGCGGAGGACATCGTTGAGCATGCTGAGTAGGATGGGGCCCCATAAGGAGAGGTCCTGATCAGAAGCAGATGCTGAATTGGGATTATTAGCAAAGGAAGGCGCTAGGTTTTCTTGGGCTTCCATTTCCTCAATGAACCCACCATTGCAGAGAGAACATTTGATCTCAACCTCCATTATTGGGTCCACAATTCTTGAGCACATATGGCACCAATATCTAGAAGCAGCCAATGATTCATCCATCGTTCTGACTACTTAGGTCCTCTTCAAAAACTCCCTCTATATACAGAACAATGAATTAATGACAGAATCAATACCAAAAAATTAACAAACGCCAAGATTTTTTTAATCAATATAATGTATTTATCCCAAAATTACTTTAAATCATCTCAGTAGGCCATTCTACAAGAAACACATCAACAGAACCCTCTTCTTCAGATCAAATCAATCAAAAAACAATAAATTCAACCCAAAACAAGAATACCCAGATGAAGAAAATGAAGATATATTGGGTGGACGAATCAAATTTAAAGATTTCAAATATAGCCCAGAAGCTATGTTGCCTAGATATGGGTGCCGGTACAGGTACGGGACACGACAAATTTGTAAAAAGTAGGGTAGGCGGACACGGATGTATATATATAAAATAATTCACTTTGGATCAATATTGAATTAAATATTTAGTACATTTTCATATTTTTTTGTTATGTAAAGTGGAGATTATAAATAAGAAACTAAAGGAAAGTGCATGTTGCAGGTGTGAATTTTTGTTATGTAAAGTGGAGATTATAAATAAGAAACTAAAGGAAAGTGCATGTTGCAGGTGTGAATTAAGATGTCGGGATGGGAATGATCTCTTGGAGAATTGAAGAAAATAATCTTAAAGAAGACAAGAAAGAGAAGATGAACATATAGAAAAATAGATCAATTTTTATGTTATATTATTATGTAACATTGGTCTGTATAATCAATGATAAATGTAAGTTATGTAACTGATTTTATGATAATAACAAATTCTAATTTTCATTACTCATCTTGAGCATATAAAAATACAAGCCTATCTCGCAAAACGAGAGTTAAAAGTTACAAGCATACATTTACAAGTTACAACTATACCCAAAATATTACAAGCATTCCTCAAAATATTACAAGTATATTGTTGAAATAGAAGGTAAATATTACAAGTATACAAAATATTACAACACTAGCCCAAATTTTTATTTACAAATACTACCCATATAAATAGGTAAGAAAGGGTTCTAGGGCTAGGGTTCTAACTTTTTCTCTTTGCTCCAATCCACCGCCTCAGATCCAAAAGATCGGCTCCTCTCTCTCTCTCTCTCTCTCTCTCTCTCTCTCTCTCTCTCGCTCTCCCTCCTCCTCCTCCTTCAGATCCGAGTCCAAGGAAATCGGCTCCTCTCTCCTCTCTCTCTCTCTCCTCTCTCCTCCTTTAGATCCGAGTCCAAGGAGATCTAGGGCTAGGGTTTTCATTGTTCTCCCTCGAAGCTTGTCGTTCACTCCTTCGAACCTCGTCATCACTCGAATCTCGCCGTCGACTCTTCCCTCGAAGCTCGTCGTCGACTCCTCCCTCGAAGCTCATTATCCCTTGAAGCTCGTTGTCCTTCGAAGATCGTCGTTTACTCCTCCCTCGACTGCCTTCCCTCCTTCAGGTTCGTAACTTTTTCCCCTCACGCCTTCAATCGTCGTGTCCCTGCCATTTTGGTGCGGGTTCGCACCCAAAACGTACCCAACACGGGTACGGGACCAATTTGGCCGTGTCGGGGTATCATATCCCAGAAGTAATTACCAACAAAACTTTAAGGATTCTCCTCCTCAAACGAACAGACTCCTAATCAAAACAATAAATTCAACCCAAAATCGGAGAGGGAGAGGGTTTGGAGGGACTGGAGGTTGAGAAGGCCGCGACGGAGATCGTCGGAGCTGGGTTAGGCTCGCCTGAACCCGAGCCCAGTTCTCTTCTTCTTCTAATGGCCCAACTCTCTCAGCTCTCCTCCAAGCAAAACCCATATCCCCTTTCTTTCTCTAAATCAGGTCCCCCCCCCCCTCCCCCCTCTCCTTTGTCTCTCTCAGCCCCTCAACCCCGACCAGCTCCCAAATCTCACCCGTATCGACTTCATCTAAAATACAGCAAACCCTAACTCAATCAAACCAATTGCATAAAAGCTGCAACTTTGATCAGATCGCATGCATGCAGCCTCAAGAACACTGCAAATCAAAAAGCTAAAAGAGAGTAGAGATGAGAGATCGAACTTGATGAAGGAGGAGGAGGAGGCCGGAGATCAGCGGGTTCATCTTTGGCTCGTGAGAAGGAGGAATAGGAAGCAGCGGGAGGAGAACGAGATGGAGAACGGTGATGCGATCTTGGGGTAGAAAGCTAGGGTTTCCACTCTTTTTTGCTCGGGTGTCAGCTTTTGGAGTTTTCCTCCGAAATCGGCCTTATGGAGGGGAAATTTTCCCAGCTCCAAATCTGAGCTGGCACCCATTTTCTTCCCCCCACTTTCTTTTATATCTTTGACGAACCAAACATCTGAAAGTGGAGGAAAACATCAAATTTCACCCATGTAAGTTTTCTTTCCCCCACTTTTTGCACTTTTTCGCCAACCAAACATGCCCTAAGTGCATTATGAGAGGCGAATAGTGGCCAGTCATCCAAAACATACCCAGAGTCGAAGCCTTGCATTATCGTAGAGATCTATATCTAAGATACACCAAGGAACCCTATCAGTACGAGACCAATAACCACTAGTGGGAGGACACTAGCATCTCTAGAGCAATGCTTGGTGTGATGGCTACTATTCAATCCTTATCGATTATGCTTTTCCTTTGGAAGGATTATTTGACGCACTTCTGAATCTCTTTACAGCATAGAGAACGACATTTTTATGTAGGTATTTTGGAAAATTGGCATTTATCACTTTACATTTCGTTCTGCAGTATTCAACTCTATGCATCAGTCTTTGAGAAAAAAACATTTGCGTAAGTCCCTTTTCAAATCAATTTATTTTCCTTTACTCTATCCTACCAAGTTCTTGTCACTTCTAGAGGAATTAGTTTTTCCTTTGTTTTTGGAATATCCTCTAGAAAAAGAACTAGGATTTATATTTTCTTCACTTCTGTTTGGTTTTTCCCATTCTCCAAAGGGCTTTCTTTCTTAAAATTGTAAAATGAGGACAACTAATTATAGTGTTTATCAACATAAAGATTCTTATGGCTTTCTTTCTTAAAATTGTAAAATGAGGACAACTAATTATAGTGTTTATCAACATAAAGATTCTTATGACTTGCAGGTGTTAGGGGCTGAAGCTGAGGTTCCAAAATGTTGAGAAATATGTGTCAAAAACAAGCTGCAGATTCATGAATGACTAGTGATCTCATCTACTCATTTGCTGATAGTTAAATTATAGGCAAATGCCATCTCAAATGAATTTCGAAACGATTGTGAAATTATGTTAGAAAGCAGTTTTATGTTCATCGCAAATGCCATCTCAAATGAATTTCGAAACGATTGTGAAATTATGTTAGAAAGCAGTTTTATGTTCATCCCTCTAGCACTGTTTTAAATATCGGCTGATAAACGATATTATCGGCCGAGTTATCGGATTTGGGAGCTCTCCGCTAGGATAAATTGGATTTTTAATCGGTTATCGTTTTTCTAGGTTTATCGGCGATTTATCAGCGTTATCGGCACTTATCGGCCGATAAGTAAAACTTTTTTATCGGGATTATCGGGATTATCGGCCAATTGTGACTAACATTATATTTTTTTCAAGGCTATGATGCAAGTTTTGCTTTCTACAATTAGTTAATGATTCTAAACATGATGATTTACATTTTGGTATGTTTATATTTCATTAAGCATGATTAGATTACATTTTTTAATTGTTATATTATATATACACATCATTCAGTATATCACTCCGATAAATACTACTTATCCCCGATATATCCCCGATTTCCGCTATTCGATAAAGATTTTGGCCGTCCGATAAATCCCCGATAACCGATATTAAAAACCTTGCCCTCTAGGTTACATAGCAACATGTTGATAGTTGACTTTCAAATTGTCGTCTTAGAATGCAGATTATGTTAAACACTAAAAGTGTTCTTTTTCTTGGTGTTTATTTCTTAGTAAACTCTTTACCAGTGTTATTTGGATCATCCAAAGGATGTTGTATGTTCCTAGAATAAGTTGGGTAATACAAATGTCTGGGTGAACCTTTTCCTTTGAGATTATGTCTTGACTAGGCATTTGCAAGGAGGAGGATTTTCTGTAGCTACTTTTATTCTCTTGATGATTTATAGAAACACATCACTCATCAAAATTATTTTCTTGTTACGCACAAGTTTCTGAACTTGCATGGCTATGAAAGAAAGGTGGAATAATTTACTATGTACAATTGAAGAAATTAACTGAAGAAAACAGAAGGCTACAAGGTTTTCAAGAATATGATATATTTTCAAACCTAGAAATTAGCTGAAGGGAACAATAGGCTACAAAAGGAAGTTGGAACAATAGGCTCAGAGCACTGAAATCAGAATTACCTCAGCTTCAAATCAATGTACCTATTAAACATCGCTAGTGTTTGCTGTTATGGAAATGACTCGATTACAAGTATTCAAGCAGCAATTTACTTATCTTCATCTATGAATAAATTTCATCAAAACCCTTGAATCTAAAGCACAGAATCTCAAATATATATGACCTGTAGGTACAATCTTTTTCCAACATCATGAAAAGAAATTGTAAATAAACAAAGACATAAAACACGAGATACATATAATTCCAACTTTCACATGTACGCAAACTATATTCTGAGAGGAAAATATGAAAATTTACGATTTCCTTTCTTATCAATTTTCTGAAAGTTTTATGAAACAAGAAAAAGAACATAACAGAGAAGAATGACATCAAGTGCAACAACTCAATACAACCTCAACCATACAATAATACCCAAGCATTATAGCCTAATTGGCCAACTAGTAATCACCAACTCAACTCTGTTGATTCCCTCCCCTCGTAAATTTCTAATATACAAAATAGAGTCATGTTATAGATACTTGATACATCAACTCAAACCAAATCAGGAGCCCAAATAACCAACCCAATCTCAGCATGTCCAAAATAATCAAACTGAAACGTCCAAACAATTTTGGCCATTTGAATTTCAAAATTTTAAACTCAACAAACCCCCTTCCAAAATGCAAGAACTAAACAGAATTGCATAACAGAAATGAGGGAAACAATCGCAAACCCTCACACAGCAACAAAACTAAACGCTCATTTTCTTTTCTTTTATTTAACTGGCATTAGTAATACTTATGTCACCGTTAACTGGAATTCGTAATACTTACGTCATTTTATTTTCTATCATTTAACTGTAAACCACAGAAATAAAAAAAGCAACACAGAAACTGGAAACCACAGACATCAAATAGCAACACTGAAACTGGAATTAGTAATACTTATGTCATCGTCGCTAATCTACAGTTATTTGCATTTTTGATACTAAGTCAGTACCATTGATTGTTTCTCTACGTAAGTAAAAGAATGAGAATGTATGTATGTGAAGTAAAACTTGTGGCAGACGAAGGCCATGCTGAAATTTCTATATAAAAATTTTATTGATTTCCCTGCTTAAAAATTGAATAGTCTTACCTCATTCATTCTTACGTAAATCAACATGTTTAAATAATGTATTTCATATTTGCTAACAGAAAAAACTCCCATTTATAAACAAAATTAACATGACTTCTGAACAGCAATCAGCTTTTTTCTTTCTTTTTTTATTTTTTTATTTTTTATCTGCATCACCTTCCCTTAGCTCCTAGAAATGCAAGATTATTGTATTGCAAGTACACTACTCACTGGCACACTGCAAATATCTTAGGAAAGAAAATAACAAAATTTGAAAGATAAATCTATAATCCATATATCAAACACAATCAGAATTGTATTGCATCAGAGCTATATATTAAGAAAATTCTAAGGCTTCTCTTCCTCTTCAATGTTTCATCAGCATAGCTGAATCAATACAAAAAAAATTATATTGCAAAAGGTTCGGTCAGCTGAAATAAAGGAAACTTAACGCTGAAACTTGGATGACATTAGTTGAAAGTTTGTTTTCAGTTGGTTGATTGCTAAAGATGGTTACAGTGTCAAACATACAAATTGAACTGAGTAATCATTGTTCCCACCCAAACACCAAGATTTTAAGCATCAAGATTAAAAATCAGGTTAATATTTTGGTTATAAGAGAAGCCATATGTCAACTAACTAACTACTAGGTAAGGACTAAAGTAATAATTCAAATCTATGGTTCAGTCTATATTCTCTATCTCCAAACTTGCCTACTTTGAAACTGAAATGGTAGTGTTCTGCATCAACTAGTTGCAACACTGATGATGATATTTTCGTAAGAAGAAAGCAAGCTGGGAAAATGCAACTTATTTATTACCAAGTAGAGCTTGCTAGATTCAGCACAGTGCCGAATAAGAAGCTTTGTTTTCTCAATTGTGCTGTTCAAAGAGCATAATTCTTGTACTCCAGCTGTGTATTCTGGTCGAGCTGATTCTATTGCAGGAAGAACAGCAACGATTTTATCCAAAATATTTTTAAGATCCCAGCAAATTGAATCGAGTACCCGACGATAAGGAGCCTTCGAGTGAGAGACTGAAGAGAGGAGATTTTTAGCATAATAGCATTGATTGAAGAAGTAAAAAGCATTAACAAGCCCTTACCAAGTTATTGTGCCTTGTTCCTATTTATCACAGTTGCTAGCAAAGGACTTATATTTCATCATTTTATTACAAAATTTGTAATTAGAACAAATAGAGGGAAACTCGGCAAGAGAGGCTACAATCACAACAATCGATGCCTAACCTGAAATTTATCAACTTTTACTAAAATCATGAAATAACCAACTGCCCGTGAGAGAGTGCATGTTATGGCTCAAAAAAACAACTTAAAACAGTAGATAATAAAAATTTAAATGCAAAAATATTAATTTTTTTACAAATTAGTCTAAGGAGCATTTCATCAATCATTTAGAAAGCAAAACCTAATTGAAGATCAATTTCGATACCTCAGTGTGAAATCAAGCGTTGATGAACTCAATGATGGCCTTGACTTCCTCTCTTAGATCAAAATAGAGCCTCTGATTATTCCATGAAAGGTAAAAATTAACAAAAGTTAGAGAGAGAGAGAGAGAGAGAGAGAGAGAGAGAGAGAGAGAGAAGAGGAAAGAGAGAGAGAGAGAGAGAGAGAGAGAGAGAGAGAGAGAGAGAGAGAAGAGGGGGTTAGGGTTTACATCGAAGAGTCTCAGGCGGAGGCGGCGGAGGCGGTGAAGACGGCGAGAGATAAGCCAGAGATCGGCACGGAGATCTACGGTTAGGGCAGAGAGAAAATGAGAACTCTGTGATTGAGAGAGAGAGAGAGACTCGAGAGAGAGATCACAGGGGGAGAGAGATCGAGAGACATCGGGTCCCATGATCAAGTAAACATGAAATTAACTCCTAATCCTAGGATTATTATTCACAGTCATTTGCTTGGAACCCAAGCTCTTCGCTTCCTGAGAGATAAAAAATCGAAGTCAGCCCAAACAAACTTCAATCTTTTATCTTATCCTTTTTTGATAACTCTAGTTTGCTTGATGACAAACTTTGATAGTTGATTTTTTTTTTTGTCTTTTTGTTGGAAACTAACAGAGTTAGATCACACCTTTGGTCTCATCTTAATTTTTCCTTCTTATCATGTGAAGTTGGAGGTTTCATTACCTGTGTACTATGCGCATATGAGATCAACCACATAAGCTTGCCCCCATTAAAAAGAGAATTTAACTTTCATGATTTAAGAACATAACTAGCAACTTTCCATATGATTTAAATTTTTCATGCTTAATACTAAGTGTCATGCCCTGAAATCATAGCGGATGATAGATATGAGTACGCGACAGCAGCGGCAGAAGACTTGATCTAGGTCCAAATATAATCGAAAATAATCAAATAGTGATCAAGACCCACAAATAGGGTTCACATGGGCTTATTGTTAATTTTAGCAGTTTATCATAATTTTTATAGCACTATTCTAATAATGTGATTCTGATTTCATGAGAGCTATTAGAAGCAAATTTAATTTTATATAAAATAAGTTAAATGATTTTGGTTATCATGCGATCTCAATTCGAAAGCTATTGAATGAAAAAGTATTTGGAATATGTTCCCTACAGTTTGATGGATTGCAGAAATTTTTTGTGATTTGGTGTTTGAAACAAAAAAAGAAACTTGAATTTTGTAAACTATTTTAGTTGAGATGATGAGGTTTACACTCGTCCGTATGATTCAAAAGTATTTATAATTTTGATAAGTGATGTGTTTCTGATTTGACAAGTGATTCTTGATGTTTTCAAATCCCTTAAAAAGTCCACTATGGAGTGTTCTGTTCGTGCCTGTCATATGTCGAATGCACATTTACCTGCCCCTCTTAGGCGTTTTTGATGTTGCCCTTTTGAGCATTTCTAATCTGACCAGTGGCCTACGGCAGTGTTCGGTGTATTCTATTCTCCGAAATTATATGTTCCGTAATTTGTTTTATGCATTCCCATGCTACTGAGCTACAATATTCATAGACTTAGTGTGACCTATAAAGTGATTCTTGCAACCACGTGAACTCATCGAGATCTGAGATTCTGACATTTGACTGTGAATTTGAGAAAATGTTAATCTTCTAGTTCTGCAAAAAAATTCATAATCTATTTCTTTCTCAATATTTATCTTAATCGCAAAAGGTCTGATTCAAGAATCTATGATATTGTATTTAGTTTACACGTAAGAAAAAATTTTAAATTTCTACATTCTTTCTTGAAAATGCTAATAATGTGTATTCTATATAATAATTTCTCATCTCAAAATAAAAATTTACTATTTATGAGAATTATTATTTTGTTAGATATCTAGGAATTCTAGTGGGAAATATTCTCACCAAGCTTTAGCTGACCGCATCATTTTCAAACTCTTTTTTAGATATGATGTAGCATAGCATATATGTTGAATTTTCTGTTGAATATCATTTCTCCATGATAATGTTTTGATGATAACAATTTATATTATGTGTGCACTAACTTTCATATGCAGATTTCAATATCAGAATATGTACAAGTGCAAGTGGATATCAAGGCATTTTGAAGTGAAGAAAATGAAGAACAAAAGATAATGTATTTGAATTTTTCTTTACTTAGAATATTTGTACAAGCCTTGATCACACACACACGCACACACACACAATTTTAGAACACACTAACACAGGCTTAGTGTGTTGGTTAACTATAGAAATCCCTATGTTAACCATTAGAATAGTAGTTAAAACTTAATTATAAAAACTCATTATTTTTGAATATTTGATCTTAATAGTCGACTAATTAGGATAGTAGTCGACTACTCATATATATAACTCAAATACAAGTTTCTGTCTGTTTACAGTATAGTCGACTAATTAACATTATAGTCGACTACTGAAGAAAATGTCAGTTTTCAAGTTTCTGTCAAATTACAGTATAGTCGACTAATGATCATTATAGTCGACTACTGAGAACATTTTCCGAAAACACAGAGTCTGTCTGAACTCAGTGTAGTCGACTAATGACTACAGTAGTCGACTACAAGAGATAGTTTTTCAGTTTTCAGAATTTGAATTTCTGACAGTTTTTAGCCGTTTTTAAACGTTTTTAAACTTTAAAAACTTGTCTTTTCAAGGGCTATATATAGGTTATTTGTTCAGAAAAATTGCAGAGATATACATACCCATAACAGGAACTTGCAAATTGGTCAGGTTTGCATTTGATTTTGTAAGTTTATTCAAAATCATAGTGAAAACTCTCAAGCGGGATTTGCTTGGGGACTGGATGTACACCAGTTTGGTGGAACCAGTATAAAATCCTTGTGTTTGTGTTTGCAAATTTCTGAGATTGCCATTTTTTTCTTTGCAATTTATTATCTACTTTGCAATAATTTTAAAAGAACACTATTCACCCCCCCTCTAGTGTTCAAGTGTATCTATTTCAGATCCTACATTTGGTATCAGAGCAAGGTGAAAGATGGCATTGTCAAATACATCACAATTCAAGGAAGGTCACTCTACAAATCGTCCTCCAATGTTCGATGGCACGAACTACAACTACTGGAAGTGTAGGATGAAGATCTATCTCCAATCTCTTGGCTACGAACTTTGGAACGTCGTTGAAACAAAATATGAGAAACCAACAACTCCTTTCGCGGAATGGACTACATCTCAAAGGAACAATGCGAATTTGGATTCTAAAGCAATGAATGCCTTATTTTGTGCACTTGACAAGAATGAGTTCAATAGGGTGTCAACGGCCACATCCGCATATGATATTTGGCACACACTCGAGGTAACTCATGAAGGTACTACTAAAGTTAAAGAGTCTAAAATTTCTGTTCTTGTGCACAGATTTGAATTATTCAAGATGAAGGAAAATGAGACTATTGGAGAAATGTTCACAAGATTCACCGACATCACAAATTCTCTTATTGGTCTTGGAAAAACATATACTCAAGTGGAGATGGTAAGAAAGATACTTCGTTCACTTACTCCACAATGGGAAAAGAAAGTTACCGCTATTGAAGAAGCCAATGATTTGTCAACTCTTACGGTTGAAAATCTTATTGGTAATCTTATGGCATATGAAGTACAACTTGAAGATAGGAAGAATGATGAAGAATCTAAGAACAAGAAAGTTCTTGCATTTAATACTACTTCAGATAAAGAAGATTCAGATGATAATGATGAAGAAATGGGCATGTTTGCACGAAAATTTCGAAAATTCATCAAAAGAGGTAATTTTAAATTTAAGAATTCAAATTCAACTAACCCTCTTTGTTTTAAGTGTAATAAACCAGGGCATATGAAGAAAGATTGTCCAATGTTGAAGAATAAACAAAAATCAAGTTATTTCAACAACTTCAACAATATTCAAAATAACAAGAAGAGGAAAGCAATGGCGGTCACTTGGGATGATAGTGATGAATCATCCTCAGATGAAGAAATTGAAGAAAAGGAAAGTGCTCACATGTGTTTCATGGCACAAGATGATGTAAGTGAAAATGAAGAGCTTTTAGATGCTTTTAATGAATTATATGAAACTTTTATAAGATTAAAAATTTCACATAATTTTCTTAAAGGTGAGAATAAAAGGTTACGTGAAGAAATTTCAGATTTAAATTCCTCTACTTATACTAATTCTCAATTAGTTGAATTAAAAGAAGAAAATTTTTCTTTACTAAAAGAAAATGATAATTTATCTAATGAAAATAAATATTTAAAATCAGAATGTAATAAGTTAAATATTCGAATTAATAGTTTAGATAAAGATATTTCTTCTTTTAAATCAAGATATGAAGATATATGTTTAAATGTAAGCAAATTTAATAAAGGAAAAGAAAATCTTAATAATATTCTTTCTTTTCAAAGAGAATCACAAAAGACAAAAGGATTAGGTTTTCAAATTAATAAAAACAAATCAAAGAATACAATTTTTGTAAAACCTTCTTGTGATTTGCATGATTATAAATATGAAAATTTGTATAAAAAGAAATCAAAATTCTTTTCTATTTGGGTTCCAAAAGAATTATCTTCTTTTAATAAGAATTTTTATATTTCTGATTTTATTAAAAATATTTGTTTATCATCTAATTATTTAAGTAAATCAAACTCTTCATGGGTTTGGTTTCCTAAAGGCTAATTTAAAGGACCCAACATAGTATGGGTACCAAAATGTAAATGTTTATTTTTTCAGGTACCCAAGAAAGATAGGTGGATTTTAGATAGTGGTTGCTCTAAACATATGACTGGAAATATTCAATTGTTGTCATCTTTTCAAAACAAGGATGGAGGTACCGTTACTTTTGGAGATAACAACAAAGGAAAAGTCATCGGTATTGGTTCCGTAGGTAATCCAAACAAACCTATCATTGATAATGTTTTATTAGTTAATGGTCTTAAACATAATTTACTAAGTATTAGTCAACTTTGTGATAAAGGTTATAAAATTGTTTTTGAAAAAGAATCATGCTTAATTTATGATATTGATTTAATAACCATTATTTTTAAAGGTTATAGAAAAAATAACATATATGTGTTATCAATGAATAATATTTCAAATGAACATTGTCTTATTGCATCATCTAATGATTCTATTTTATGGCATAAACGTTTTGGACATGTTAACTTTAAACATATGTCTAAGATTTCTAAAAATGATTCAGTAAATGGTTTGCCTAAGATGTCATTTAAAAATAATTTTTGTGATGCATGTCAACAAGGAAAAATGCACAAATCTTCTTTTAAATCTAAAAACATAATATCTACAAATAGACCATTAGAATTAATTCATATAGATCTTTTTGGTCCATCTAGAGTAGCATCTTTAAATGGAAGTAGATATGCATTTGTTCTTGTTGATGATTTTTCTAGATTCACTTGGGTAATTTTTCTTAAACATAAAAATGATGCTTTTAATGAGTTTTCTATATTTTGCAAGAAAATTCAAAATCAAAAATCAACTTCTATTATCTCTATACGTAGTGATCATGGAGGTGAATTTGAAAATGAATTATTTGCAAATTATTGTGATCAACATGGTATATCACACACATTCTCTTTTCCTCGAGCTGCTCCACAAAATGGAGTTGTAGAAAGGAAAAATAGAACCTTACAAGAATGTGCTAGAACCATGTTATGTGATAGTAATTTACCTAAATATTTTTGGGCAGAAGCCGTATCAACAGCATGTTATGTATTAAATAGAGTTTTATTACGACCTATTTTAAAGAAAACATCTTATGAATTATTTTATAACAAAATTCCTAAAGTATCTTACTTTAAAGTTTTTGGTTGTAAATGTTTTATCTTAAATACAAAGGATAACTTAGATAAATTTGATTCAAAATCCGATGAAGGAATTTTTGTTGGATATTCTAATCACAGTAAAGCATATAGAATTTATAACAAAAGAACACAAGTTATTGAAGAATCTTTACATGTTTCTTTTAATGAAAGTTTTTCAAAAATACCTATTATACTAAATAATGATGATGATGTAATTGATACCATACAAGATACTCCTATGATAGATATTACAAAAGATGATAATCTACAAAATGATTTACCTAAAGATTTTGTAGAAGTTAAAAATCATCCACATGATTTAGTTATAGGAAATATATCTGACAAAGTAACTACTAGATCACATTTTAATTTGATTGCTCATAATGCTTTTATTTCAACTATTGAACCTAAAAATATAAAAGAAGCACTTCTTGATGATTCATGGATAATTGCTATGCAAGATGAACTTAATCAATTTACTAGAAATAATGTTTGGGATCTTATACCTAGACCTCAAAATAAATCCATTATTGGAACAAAATGGATTTTTAGAAACAAATTAGATGAATTTGGTCAAGTTGTTAGAAACAAAGCTAGATTAGTTGCTCAAGGTTATAATCAAGAAGAAGGAATTGATTATGATGAAACTTATGCACCAGTTGCACGATTAGAATCAATTAGGATTTTACTTGCATTTGCATGTTTTATGAATTTTAAATTATTTCAAATGGATGTTAAAAGTGCTTTTTTAAATGGTTTTATAAATGAAGAAGTTTTTGTAGAACAACCTCCAGGTTTTGAACATGAAAGTTTTCCAAATCATGTTTTTAAACTTAAGAAAGCATTATATGGTCTTAAACAAGCACCTCGTGCATGGTATGATAGATTAAAGAAATTTCTTTTAACTTCAGGTTTTGATATTGGAAAAGTTGATTCAACATTGTTTATTAAGAAAATAAATAAAGATATTTTACTAATTCAAATATATGTAGATGATATTATTTTTGGTTCTACTAACAATAATCTTTGTCAAGAATTTGCTAAGAATATGCAGGATGAATTTGAAATGAGTCACATGGGTGAACTAAATTTCTTTCTTGGACTTCAAATTAAACAATTGAAAGAAGGAATTTTCATCAATCAAAGCAAGTACGCAAAAGATTTACTTAAAAGATTCGGATTGGAAAATTCAACAAGCAAACCAACACCTATGAGCACTACAACATCTCTTGACAAAGATGAAAATGGTAAGAATGTTGATCAAAAGCTCTATCGAGGTATGATTGGATCACTTCTTTACATTACTGCTAGTAGACCTGATATTATGTTTAGTGTATGTTTATGTGCAAGATTTCAATCAAATCCTAAAGTTTCACATCTTAAAGCAGTAAAAAGAATATTTAGATATATTAAAGATACTACAAATTATGGTTTATTTTATCCAAAACATAGTTCTTTTGATTTAATATCATATAGTGATGCTGATTTTGCCGGATGTAAATCTGATAGAAAAAGTACAAGTGGAACATGTCATTTCTTAGGACATTCACTTGTATCTTGGTTTAGTAAGAAACAAAATTCAGTATCATTATCAACAACTGAAGCTGAATATATTGCTGCAAGTCTTGCATGTGCACAAATATTATGGATGAAACAAACTTTAACTGATTATGGCATAAATTGTCCCATATCATCTATTATGTGTGATAATTCTAGTGCAATTAATTTATCTAAAAATCCTATTCAACACTCACGTACAAAACACATTGATATTAGACATCATTTTTTACGTGATCATGTTCTTAAAGGTGACATATCATTAGAGTTTATACCTACAGATAAACAAATTGCAGATATATTAACAAAACCACTAAAAGAAGAAGTTTATGTTAAATTAAGAAGGGAATTAGGTATATGTTCAATTGAAGATTTAAATTAATTTTTAAAACAAAAATACATAAATTTAAACCTTAAGTAGTCGATTAATCTAACTTATAGTCGACTACATGCACAATTCTTACAAACTATTTTTCTGAAAAATCAGATTATAGTCGACTACTTACCTTTATAGTCGACTACTCAATGTAAAATCTTAAAAATACTCTCTGTTGATTACAGTGTAGTCGACTAATTCACATATTGGTCGACTACTCAGAGTTAAAAACTAAAACTTAACCTTCTATCTTTTACAGTATAGTCGACTATTTTGACTATTAGTCGACTACTAATTCTGAACCTTTAGTTTATTAAGAAAAGTGGATTTTTTATGTTTTAAACCCAATATCCAATAACCCTACCCGTTTTACTTTAGTAAAAATCATCTAAACCATTCATTTTTAACTGCACCAATCCTAACCATTCATCTAAAATTTAATCTTGACCCTACATTCTATTTACCATCTAATCTAAACCTTACATTATTAAAAGATAAATTAAAAAGCAAAAATAACCCACTAACTCTACCCAAAACCGAAAACCCATCTTCCCCATCTTCTTCTCTTCAGTTTCACCGATTCCAGGTTAGGGCTTTTCTTGTTTCTAAAATTTCCTCATCAATTTCTTTATTTGTCTTTCAATCTTGTCAAGCTATCAGGCTCATTAGTCGACTAATCCAGGCTATAGTCGGCTATTCTAGGGTTTCTACTGTTTGGGGTATACTTCTAAACTTGATCTTTCATTCTCTTGTTATTTATCTAGTTCATCATGTTTAGATCTAAGAAAGCTAAGCAAACTCACAGTTCTCTCAATGATGAAATCATTGTTTATTTAAGAAGTCCTGAATTATTGGAAGAATTTAACAGACTTTCAACTTTAGAAATTCTTACAGGACGATTTGTGAAGTTCGATGATTTCATCCCATGGAACTTTAGTTCTTATTTTGAAAATGTGGGCTTGCTTGAGTTATTTTCTGCTGAAAATAAGAAACCATCATACCCATTTCTTGTGCAACTGTTCTATACCAATATAGAACGTGTGGGTACAATTGGTGGTTCTGAAAAAATTAAAACCCTTGTTAAAGGAATGGAGATTGAATTAACTACTAAAACAATTGGTAAAATATTCAACATTCCTTATCAAGGAGTTTCTCTTAGCTCTGTTAGGATGAATGATTCAGACTTGCTATCCAATCACATATTTCTTCCAGGACATGGAAAACCTTTGAACAATTCAAACAAACTTCGTCCATTTCCTAGGTTCATTGCTCGTATCCTAGCCTATAACTTATTTCCAAAAACTGGAAGTTTTCATTTCATTTCCCTAGAATTAGCAAAAGCTATATATGCTATTATGGGAAATATTCAAGTTAATTGGGCTGAGGTTTATTTTGATAATTTTCTGACCATTCCTAGAGGATTTCTTCCTTATGGTGCATTCCTGACTAAGATCTTTGATAAATTCCATGTTGATCTCAAATCTGAAAAATCTGTTGTCCGTTCAATTGAATTTTTTGATTCAAATGCCCTAACTAGGATGAAATTGACAAATTTTGAAATCCAAGATCACAATCCTCAAAATGAACCTGTTCAAAATGAACCTGAACTTCAACAAGAAGATATTCCACAAACCTCAACTCAAGCTGGAGCCTCTTCAAGTCAACCTCCACCATTTCCTACTGAACCTTCATGTTTTTCAGACGTGCAATACAATACTTTGAGTGCACGTATCCTAGAACTGGAAACAGGTCAACGAGCTATATATGCACAAAACAGATATATCATCAGCAATCAAGAAGACCTAATCAAAAAGTTTGAAGACTTGGACTCAAAGCTTAATTCATATTTTCAAGGCCAACAACCTCCTCCAGCACCTTAGAATTTGTTTCTGTTTTTTGGTCAAAACAATTATGTTCTTATGTTTAAAACTATGTGGTTGTTATTATGTTTAAAACTATGTGGTTATGTTGCTTTTATGTCAAGTTTGCTACAATATAACTGTGTGTTAAGCCTGCTATTATGAAAAGTTTGCTATTATATGTGTTAAGTTTGCTACTATTTTGTTCGTTAATATAACTGCTATATATTTTAAACAGATAATGGTGATGAACATTATGGAACTTGTGGTCTTTATGGCAAGTCTTTGCCTACCAATATGGATGGGTGAAGTTATGGACTATGTTCATAACCTTGATGATTTGTTTGAAGTGTTAACTCATGTTGACGAAATTATGTTATGTTTAGGTTCTTCTTCTTTTTGTTGATAACAAAGGGGGAGAAATAGTTAAGTTTTATATTTTTTATTATGAATGTTAAAAACTTTGCATATATGCAGGGGGAGTAAGTATTACATGTTTTAAAATTTAATATGATGCATAAATTATTTGTTATCATCAAAAAGGGGGAGAATGTTGAATATCATTTCTCCATGATAATGTTTTGATGATAACAATTTATATTTTGTGTGCACTAACTTTCATATGCAGATTTCAATATCAGAATATGTACAAGTGCAAGTGGATATCAAGGCATTTTGAAGTGAAGAAAATGAAGAACAAAAGATAATGTATTTGAATTTTTCTTTGCTTAGAATATTTGTACAAGCCTTGATCACACACACGCACACACACACATTTTTAGAACACACTAACACAGGCTTAGTGTGTTGGTTAACTATAGAAATCCCCTATGTTAACCATTAGAATAGTAGTTAAAACTTAATTATAAAAACTCATTATTTCTGAATATTTGATCTTAATAGTCGACTAATTAGGATAGTAGTCGACTACTCATGTATATAACTCAAATACAAGTTTCTGTCTGTTTACAGTATAGTCGACTAATTAACATTATAGTCGACTACTGAAGAAAATGTCATTTTTCAAGTTTCTGTCAAATTACAGTATAGTCGACTAATGATCATTATAGTCGACTACTGAGAACATTTTCCGAAAACACAGAGTCTGTCTGAACTCAGTGTAGTCGACTAATGACTACAGTAGTCGACTACAAGAGACAGTTTTTCAGTTTTCAGAATTTGAATATCTGACAGTTTTTTGGCCGTTTTTAAACGTTTTTAAACTTTAAAAACTTGTCTTTTCAAGGGCTATATATAGGTTATTTGTTCAGAAAAATTGCATAGATATACATACCCACAAGCTTTGATCTTTGTGCAATTTTTCAAGTGAAAAACATTCTGATTTTCTGAAAAAAGAAGAGTTTCTGAAATTGCCTATATACTTTCATCAAAAACAAATCATTAGGCAATTTTGGAGAGATTAAAAGTATCCTAAGCCACTGCTGCACTTCAATACACATTCAAGGCTTATAGGATCATTGTGTTCTTCTTCAACAAATTTTTCTCTCGGTTGTGAGAGGGTTAATCTCTTGGCTTAGAGATTGGTGTTCAAATTGGCAAGGAGTTTGTCAATTGGTGTTGCAATTTGCAGGGAATTGCAAATTGGTCAGGTTTGCGTTTGATTTTGTAAGTTTATTCAAAATCATAGTGGAAACTCTCAAGTGGGATTTGCTTGGGGACTGGATGTACACCGGTTTGGTGGAACCAGTATAAAATCCTTGTGTTTGTGTTTGCAAATTTCTGAGATTGCCATTTTTCTTTGCAATTTATTATCTACTTTGCAATAATTTTAAGAGAACACTATTCACCCCCCCCCTAGTGTTCTAGTGTATCTATTTCAGATCCTACATTTGGTATCAGAGCAAGGTGAAAGATGGCATCGTCAAATACATCACAATTCAAGGAAGGTCACTCTACAAATCGTCCTCCAATGTTCGATGGCACGAACTACAACTACTGGAAGTGTAGGATGAAGATCTATCTCCAAGTGTAGGGATTTTTAGATCTTACAAAAACCCTAAAAAAACCACCAAACGCGGTAAATAAAATTACATAAGATTTAACGTGGAAAAACCCTCAACAGGAAAAAACCACGGGATCAAAATCAATCCACTATCACCTTTAAATTACAATCTTTTGCACAGACAAAGATTGCCAAACCATCTCTCTCTCTCTCTCTCTCTCTCTCTCTCTCTCTCTCTCTCTCTCTCTCTCTCTCTCTCTCTCTCTCTTTCTCTCTACACTTCTTCTTCTTCTCCTTCTTCTTCTTTTTCCTCTAACAATAGAAGGATATATATAGAGAAACTAAAACTCTATCTCTAGCCTAACTTCCTAATTAGAATAAGATTCAAACTCCCAATCATGATGGAACCTAAACTCCTAATCATGATAGATCCCTAACCTTATCTAATTCTCATGAAGTTATACAAAGAATTAAAAACTCTATCCTAACTTGGAGTTTGAGTAGATACCCAACATATCCTCCCTCGACGAAAAATCTCCAAGTGTCTCAACGACTTCAGAAAAACTCACTCTCTTTTTCTTGTTCTTCACCTTTCCCTTATGGACAAGAGTCTGAGAAGAGTAATCTGCACTATTAACGGATCGTCCATCTAAATAGCAAATATGATTGCTATTCTTTGTCACGCCCCGCTTCCCAAAATACCGGGGAAACGGAACATGAACAAGCCCGCGACGTATTAGGTTGAGTAGAAATAAATAATAAAACTCTTTCTACTCAATCTAATACGCTAAGCGTCAAAAATATAATATACGAAGTCACAGGTCCCCGATCACACATAGCAAGAGTATAATGAACAACTCAGAATGGAAAAGATACATATCACAAATAGAATATCATCCAGGCATAATATTCGGGCCAAACATGCCCTTATACAAACGATCTGAATGCTGGAAAATATAAAATACAACGATCAAGCAGAAAACGATACGATAACCGAAACGACAAAAGAACGTGCAACTGGTAATCCAACAAAATCAACATGCAATCCACTACCAAAACATGATAATCATAAGAATCTGTAAATCAATCGGGTAACGAAATCATGCAGCTAGCGATCAGAACAATCATCCAACTAACAAAGTCATACAACTAGATAGAATTAATACTTAAAAATCCACAACAAGAGACGTAGTACGTCGAGCGAAATAATCCAAACAAGGAAACCCTCATATATATACCTTATGTCTCAAATTGTAGATAATTAAATATTAATCTCGATCTATGTATGGAAAGGAAGTACAACTGGCCTACATCTCACAAGAACTCATAATTAGCCAAGAAACGAGTCATGCAACTAGCCATCATATACAGGTCACTGGTTCACATCTCACACAGAGTCAAAGTTCACATTATCGGATAACTGACTGTTCGCATATCCCCCACGTGCATCCAATCAAATAAATTTATGAACCAAAGTAGCGACACCGATCTACTTTGACCCAACCAATCAGCCCCCAGTGGCGACACCGATCCACTGTGACTCAACATACCAACCCTAGTGGCGACACCGATCCACTGGTACGAACGCAGAAGATATATCAACAGTCTTATCTGATTTTATAAACATAGACTTTCCCACCCCAACTCATCTCTCAGCAAGAATGCCTTGGAGACGGAGCAGCAGAAGGAGTCAAAGTCTATTCTTTGATGGGTCCAGTTTACTTTTGTAGCTCTTTCTTTTTCTATTGATCGATGTATTTTGTATCTCTTCAGTATTCATTGGTTCAATTTTGTATAAGGGCGTGTTAACCCAAATATTATGTCTCGGATGTTATCTCATTTGTGATATGATATTTTATTTTCTTCTCAATCCAATACGTCGCGGGCTTGTTCGCGTTCCGATTCCCTGGTATTTTGGGAAGCGGGGCGTGACATTCTTCCTCCCTCGCAAAATCAAATCGCCATCTCTATACACATTACACCACTCTCCTTCACCCACATACTTGTACCCACGTGATGCCATCTCACCCAACGAAATTAAATTAGCACAATATGTCAGCACATACCTCACGTGATGAAGAATTCCGACCTTCCCAGTGTGAAGCTTGAGGCGAACACTTCCAACACCTTCAACATTCATCTTCTCGTTGTTTCCAACAATCACGTCGTCAAATTCTTCATCTGTCTTCAATGTGTTAAAATAATTTTTGTTATTGCAAACGTGCATAGAGGCTGCAGAATCTAACACCCAAGCATTACTCGCATCAGTACTTGTACTCTGCATCAATAAAACCACATCTTCATCACACACACAACCACTGAGGAGTCCGTCTTCTTCCCATTTTCTTGAAGCTTCATTTGTCTAATACTCTTCAAATCATCACGCACCTGGGAACATCTGAACTGAATGTGACCCTTCTCTCCGTAATAATAGCACTCCTTTTCGCTGTCGTCTCGGGCCTGAGATTTTGACCTTCCTCGATAACTGTCACATCTCCCTGTACTTCTCCCTCGATTAGAACATTCAAAAGCTAGTGCACTCTCACCAACATTAGATGCGCTCTCTTTTCCCATCATTCTTTCATTCTCACGCAGGAGTGTTGTCACATCGTCGAACTTCAAAGTCTGCTTCCCTGTAATTATCGTCTGAACTAACGGCTTGCACGACTTCGGCAAGGAAGACAATAGGAGTAGCGCTTGCTCTTCTTCTTTAATCTCCTCATCAATATTCATAAGTTGGCAAACTAGCTGATTAAAGGCATTGATGTGGTCTTGAATTGCAGTACCTTCTTCCATCTTCAACGAATAAAGCTCCATCCTCAAACATAATCGGTTGGTCATCGACTTCGATGCATAAATCCCCTCGATCCTTTCCCACAGGCCCTTTGGTGTGGTCTCTTGCATAACATTGTACTTGATCTTGGGGGAGAGTGCCAAAAGAATTGTGCTAACCGCCCTCTTTTGCATAGAACTACATTCAGCATCCTTCAATCCTTCAGGTTTCTTCTCCTCCAAAGCTTGATCAACACCCTGCTGCACAAGAATATCTTGAATCGTGCACTTCCATACTGTAAAATTTGTCTTGCCATTGAATAGCAGAATATCACACTTCGGAGCCGAAGAAGTCATCATCCTCTAACCACGGTCAAAATTCAAATCAGTCCCTGTAGAGATTGAATTTGATAAAACCGACGTTAAAAACGAACTCAGCATGTCGAAAACCCTAGGAACGACTCCTGGATCACCGAAATCCGCCTCCAAATCCTCGATCAAAAGACAAATCAACCTCAACCGTCGGATCTGTCGCCGCTACAGTATCCGCCGATACAGTACCGTGAACAATTATGTCGCCGTGAATAGTTCCTCCGCTACAGTACCCACGTTGAACAGTGTTGTTGCTACAGTTTCGTTGCCACTAATGTCGTTGCAGATCTCGAATCTCCACAAACCGTCGAACCCCGCTCTGATACCACTTGTAGGGATTTTTAGATCTCGCAAAAACCCCCAAAAACTACCAAACGCAGCAAATAAAATCACACAAGATTTAACGTGGAAAAACCATCAACAAGGAAAAACCACGGGATCAAAATCAATCCACTATCACCTTAAAATTACAATCTTTTGCACGAACAAAGACTGCCAAACCCTCTCTTTCTCTTTCTCTCTACACTTCTTCTTCTTCTCCTTCTTCTTCTTTTTCCTCTAACAATAGAAGGATATATATAGAGAAACCAAAACTCTATCTCTAGCCTAACTTCCTAATTAGAATAAGATTCAAACTCCCAATCATGATGGAACCCAAACTCCTAATCATGATAGATCCCTAACATTATCTAATTCTCATGAAGTTATACAAAGAATTAAAAACTCTATGCTTGTTGGGAATTTATCAAATAATTAATATTATAGCATGAATTAAATCCAAAATCAAAATAAATAAGAGATAAGAAAATCAAGCCTGAACGGGAGCAGTCGTGTAAACACTGCCCTAGAAGATTGAGAACCCGTCTATCGCCCTGGCGCAGATGGTTCCCTTCCCCTAGCGGTAAAAACCCCCGGAAACGGCCGGCCTCTACACTCGGGCGAGAGTGCAGAGCTTCAGCTCAGATGAATGAAGTTGCCCATAAAAAACTAAAATGTAGATGAAAATAATATGTAGGGGAGAGAAGAAAAACAAGAGAAACTTGTTGTATATTTTCCTTATCATTTTGAGCTTAACATATGGATATATATATAGGGTTGGAAAAGACGTTACAAAACCCGTAATTAATTCCGTAACGTTCGTCATAAATTTTGTAACGTTCCCCATAATTATATGGCCGTTACACATATTTTTAATTGCTAATTAAAACATGTTTTAATTATAAAACTTTATTACTATTCATGAAGGCAAAATTGTCTTTTCTTAACAAAATATCTAACAGTCCCCCCCAAAAGGCAATATTGACTGAAAACTCAGAAATCAATAAATAAATCAAGAATGATAAAACAAATATAGGTTGGGCAACCTTACGTATCGTGAATTCGGGAAAGGTAGCTTTCGGCTTTGAACCTTTCCTTAGTGAGTTCATCGCCACCTGAGGGACATAATGGACTAGGCCTTGAATTAGGCCCCTTTAATCAGGTATTGATGAAAACACACACAATACGCTTCATCTATTGAGCAAAGCGGGTTGAGCGTTAAAGGCCATGCTCACAATAAACCGACTCATGAGAGTTTCTAGGGGTTAGCCCAGCCCCCCCAACCGCGGCCATCACGGTTCCTCTCACGTAGGTAAGTCCTCAAAGGGTACTACAGCTGTTTATTTAATACCCCCCACAATACACGCGTTGGACTTATTAAGAGTAAAACTCAGCCTAGCCAGCTGTATCATAAGAGCATCGTCATCATAGAGAAGGGGTAGTAGCAAATGCTACATAATGATATATAAATATATCTAGGTCGATGCTCCACACGAGTGTCACTAGTCCAGCTTGTTTCTACCACATTGAACCGACATTGGGACTACGTCTCCAAATAAGGGTTGGGTTGCCGCTGTCAGTGACCTCATCTATGGGCTTAACCCCATCTCCCTCGATGAATCCAGAACCACACTCCTGGATAATCCCTTAGTCAAAGGGTCATCAAGATTCTTTTCACAGACTTTACAAAGTCTAGAATCATAACTTTGCCTAGCAGGCGTTGTATTTATTTATCAAGTTCTTATTTTGTAATTAGTCCATCATATTGTTTGAAATTGACATTAGGTCATGATCTATGATCATAAAAGATCATAGTCTATGTCTGAAGAGATTGACCTTAATATCTGAACATTTCAAACTAATGTGGAACTAAAAATTCTGCAGTTATGCATATGCACATACATGAATGAAATTAATAATAGATACATGCAGAGCATAATAGGATTTCGTATCTTAAAAAAATATTTTTGTAGCTTAAAATATATTTCATACTTCATAATTCAAATGCATAAAATTTTTAAAATTCTTCTATTATAAGAGGTTACAAATTGGTTGCCTACAAAGGAGACCGTCCAAATTATTTGAAGATTTGAAATATAATCCACCATATAAAATAGAATTTTAAAAAATGCTCCTCTTTGATTTGGTTCGCTCATATATTGATCATTTATCATTAGGCAATATATGATGCAAGAAGCGTAATTAAATAAATGCATATGAATTTTTTTTTTTCATAATTCCGGTCCTCTTATTCCAAACCAAAAACTCCTAAAGTGAAAAGATTAAAGTTTTACCCGGGTAGTTAGCCAGGTAAGGATAGTAATAGAGGTTGATCAAGGATCAATTAAGTACCTCGTTCCTTGCAGAGCGCATTACGCAACCCTTAAACCTTGCCTTAGACACCAACTAATCCAAGAAAACTTGAATCGGTTCACTCAATGAGTTTTTGTTTCTTAACAGTATATAGAAACTTTAAATTATTTCCTGTTAGCATTTAATTTGCCTAGCAACTATACTGCAAACATATGATGTATAAGGCCGAGGAGGGGTTTACCTATTGATGTTCGAACCTCATGATTTTCATGTCGTGAGAGCAAAACCCGTCTATAAAGCTTACACATTAAAGAGGATTAATGAAAATAAGCATTTAACAACTCAAATTAATCAGCAATAAACATGTGCAATTAATCACAGAGATAATCTTTACTTTTAAAGATCTAAAATATAATTCACCATATAAAATAAAATTAAAAGATGCATAGCTTGCAAGATGATATTAGAGATCTAGTTGTCTGTATTTTTCTATAACTGAAGTTATATTATATGAAGATCTTTCCAAGTAACTGATTGTTTCTTTCAATCAATCAATGCATGTAAGAGTAGCACTGTGGCTGTCAGAAGTATTACTATGCAAGGCTTGTTGGTTATTTGTCACGCTCATTATGAGTTCCAGCATACCACATGAAAAACCTTGGCAATGATAATAATACACTTGTATCAGATACATAATCATGACATGGTGGACATTTATATCTTTCAAAGTAATTAGCCAAGGTGTGTCTACTATTTGGTGTCAATTGACATATTAATTTATAAACCTCATGTATAGGACACAAGCGTTGCATAGCAAGCTAGATTAATTACTAGTCAAGAATAATTAATAGCAATTAATCAATTACATTAACTAATTAATTTTAGCAATTAATTATTATAATTGTCCGATAAACAGTAATGAATACTAACGGACATCCCAAATTAATTTTCAGTGAACAGTAATTCATATTTTTTATGATAAACAGTAAATTTTTGATTAATTGTCGCAATTAAACAAATGCTGTAATTAAAAAAAACACTACAATTAACAGAAATTCGGATGAATAGGATTCCCCCTAATGAACAGTAACTTCCGAATGAACAGTAACTTTTTTTATTTTTATTATTTTATTTTATTATAACTTTCGGATTTAAAACAAAAGCTATAAACTCTCAATCTTCTAGATTGTTGGGAATTTATCAAATAATTAATATTATAGCATGAATTAAATCCAAAATCAAAATAAATAAGAGATAAGAAAATCAAGCCTGAACGGGAGCAGTCGTGTAAACACTGCCCTAGAAGATTGAGAACCCGCCTATCGCCCTGGCGCAGATGGTTCCCTTCCCCTAGCGGTAAAAACCCCCGGAAACGGCCGGCCTCTACACTCGGGCGAGAGTGCAGAGCTTCAGCTCAGATGAATGAAGTTGCCCATAAAAAACTAAAATGTAGATGAAAATAATATGTAGGGGAGAGAAGAAAAACAAGAGAAACTTGTTGTATATTTTTCTTCTTATCATTTTGAGTTCAACATACGGATATATATATAGGGTTGGAAAAGACGTTACAAAACCCGTAATTAATTCCGTAACGTTCGTCATAAATTTTGTAACGTTCCCCATAATTATATGGCCGTTACACATATTTTTAATTGCTAATTAAAACATGTTTTAATTATAAAACTTTATTACTATTCATGAAGGCAAAATTATCTTTTCTTAACAAAATATCTAACAATGCTAACTTGGAGTTTGAGTAGATACCCAACAGTACGCACTGATTACATATATACTTTCCTCTGAACTTTTATTTTCAGTAGGTTTATATATTTTAAGAAAAGCTATGTGATATAAAATGTGAGGCTTGAAAAGTGCATGAGATTTGTCTTGTGCACGGGTCGCTACTGTTACATACCCGTATCTACCATCCGCTGTGGTTGCATAGCGTGACACTTATGCTCTCTTCATCATGCTAAGACTTAGGCTCTCTTCATTCCCTTACACCCGATCGTCGGCCTCTAGTTGCTAACTACTACTAGAAAATTCATAACTCCAATGAATTTGTACAAATCAAATTACAATACTCCTTTTATTTATTTATTTATTTTTATCTAGCTTCAACACTCATTTGGCGCAGTGCAAGAGAATGAAGTCTAAATGGGCTCATGAGCGGTCAAAGTAAAAGCGTGAAAGACTGAAGACCGCTGATGAGTGATGAGGAGAGTACGGTCTGGGAGGCCTCACGAGTTCCAAATTTAAATTTTACTTAGATTCTAACATTTCATTGTGATTTTGAGAAAATTATAATCTTTTGGTTTTGCATAAATTTTCATAATCCATTTTCTTTCTTAATATTTATTTTCATTGCAAAAGCCTGATTTGGGGATCTATGACAGTGTATTTAGTTTGCACATAAGAAAGAATTTAAAATTTTTGGATTCTTTCTTGAAAATACTAATAAGGTGTTCTTTTACACAATATTTTGTTATCTCAGAATTTCAAGTACAAAATCTATGATCACAATTTCTGAGAATTATTATTTTGTTAGATATCTAATAACTCTAGTAGGAAATATTCTCACTAAGCTTTAGCTTCACCCGGTCGTTTTCAAACTTTTTTTCTTATTTGGTATAGCTTTACATAAAGGATGAACTTTTGATTGGGGCGTATTGCAAGGGGGGATTATATGGAAAAGCCTCTCTTTTGTGTTATGTACGGTCATGCAATGTGTTTTGATTTTTTAAAATGTTTGTAATGATAAGTTTCCGCCTTGTACATATTGATGACATATACAGTTTGCTCTAAATTTCTACTATCAGCAAGTTTATATAGTTTGAGAAATGATATATGATAAGTGCTGGAATAGTAATAATAATTTGCCCTTGAACATCCAATACAAATTATGTAATAATATTGTAATGTTAATAAATTTAATTGTTGCACATAATTTGGGTATTATTTATATAATTGTTATATATATCCTTAGAAGTTATTTTGTTAGATCATGCACTGTGATGGTCACTTACTTGGAGATATGATCTAACTTAGAAATTTCTTAATTTTGTGCATAACCTATAACTAGTAAATGATAACTTTGTTATAACAGGTTATTATGCATGACACTGATATATGAGATATGGTGGTGAGTCTTAACCATCGGGAATGAAGATTCTCCGGGTGTATGTCATAAGCACGCATTATGATGTGTGTAGCATTAGACCGTATTTGAATTCTCTAGGATGAGTCACCTAAGAGATAGAGAATTCAAATTGTTACATGGTCCCTTTGACTTGATGATATTGTCATTTTCTATTTGATAATTTAGTATGCTTTGATGTGATGGTTAAGCTTGTTTAGCAAGCGCTACACAACCTGGAACATTGGGTTGCTAAATTTCATTTAGGAAAATGATGGATGTCTAGATAGGATCCAGTACGCTCATTATGATGAGTTAATTTATTATGTATTCCCATGAAGCTATTAAATTCCTGCCGGCGGGTGGTTTTAAAAATATTTTTTTAAAAATTTACTTTCTTATAAAAATAAAATATTTTGATGTTTCAAAATGATTTTTATTTATGTTCATGGGAATTGCAATTTAGGCATAAGCAAATAGGTGAATTGTCCTGCTTATAAGAGTTGCCTAAAATAAATGATACTGGAGGGGACTGAATGTAAGATACTATTTATAAATAATTAATCTCATATTATGGAAGAGCTTTTATGAACAGTTGGTCGGATAGGGATTTGATTGTTAAATTAAAATTATTAATTTGATTAATAATTGGTTCTCGATATAGGACCCAATTGGTCTCACTAATGTCATTAGAAGAGGTATACATGCAATGCAATTCTATTTCTATCCTTAATTGTTATGGATAAAGTTTTTGAACAAATCTATTCTATCTTTAATTGTTATGGATAGAGTTCTAAATAATTATGAATTGTTTAAAGTTAAAATCTCTAAAACTAGTGTAATCCTATAAATAGGGGTTCATATGTAGCCTTATGAGAGGAGATAGATGAGATTGAAAATCTTATGAAGATAATATGAAGAAATAGATTTTTGAGAACCTATCTCTCAGTATTGCTCCTCTACGGTGACGGGTGGATTTTAATTGGAGGCTTTTTCTCTTGAGGAAGCTATTTTGGATTGATCTCGGGACAGATTATTGTAGAAATTCGAAAAACATTTCAGGTATTCTTCTAATATTTAATTAATTTTGATTAATAGTCATGATATGTTTTTTCCGCTGCGTTGTATGTTATGATTCCAACAATACGAAGTGTCAGGCTTGATACATGCATGCGACTTGTCTTGTACACGAGTTAATGTTGTCACGTACCTGTATCTTTCATCCGCTGCGGTTTTGGGGCGTGGCACTTAGGCTCTCTCCATTGTTAAGACTTAGTGTAGGCATCGAAAATTGCCTATAGGTCTCCACGAACGGTTCAGTGTTAGAGAGCGACGATGAACGTCTAGGTCTCCACGAACGGTTCAGTGTTAGAGAGCGACGATGAACGTCACCATCCGATCCACAGGAGTCCAGTTGACGTCGACGAACGAATGAAGTGAGTCGGCGAGCTACATGAGCGGATAGGGTTTCGGAACAACCAAGACCCTTTTTATTTCATTGTAACGATTGAAGTTGTAATGAATGCAGCAATGAACACAGCAACTTTTTCCGCAAACAGAGACACCCTAGGGTGTCTCGGCCTGGCCGAGACACCAAGGGGTGTCCGCACCCCTTACCTACCCCCTACACCTCCTAGAGCCTATAAATAGACCCCTTGGGTCCTCATTCAAAGGGCTGGATTTCTTTGGTCTTGAAGCAAGGCTAGAGAGAGAGGGGGAGGATTTTTGGAGAGCCTTGGCGAAGCCCTGCTGCAGTGAAGAGTGCCCGTGTGCTTCAACAAGGAGAGGAGAGTTCTTCATCAGAGCCTTCATCACCCGTTCCCCCCCTTCTTTCCTTAGTATTAGCCTTTAGCGTTGATACTAAGAAGAATCTTGCGTTTGTTTGAAAAGAGTTGTATTTCTTTTGTTTTCATTGTGTACCGGTCTTATAAAAAGGCTATCTTTTTATTTCATTGTAACGATTGAAGTTGTAATGAATGCAGCAATGAATACAGCAACTTTTTCCGCAAACAGACTGGCGACCACAGTGGGAGCCAACGGCATCGCAACCGACGCCGTCGTGACGCAACCAGCACTCAAGATCGGGGCGAATGAAGAACACGAGCTCGATCAACAACGGTTCAAAGAAGGCCTCTCTTCCTCCTCCTCCAGATCCGCCTCTCCAAACGGGTACAGAAAGGTAACCTCTTTCATAAATGTTTGCAGGTCCTTCGGTTCGAAAATCCAAGACCCCGTTGCCGCCTCTGCACTTGCACCACGCGACGTCCCCACGTCGTCCAACCTGGTCGAGATCGCAGATCCGGATTCCTCTTCCGCCGAGGAGATGACTTCTGAAGACGCTTCGGCATTATCAAAGAGAGCACGACAAAGACGACGTCAACGTCTTGCTCGTCAGCTGGCCGAGGCTTTGGAGCCAATGGATGGGATCCGCTATAACGTGGATCTAAAATCCAGGCAACGCCAGGAGCAACCACGGCAAACAACCAGCCCCTCCTCCGAAGCAGAAACAAACAAATGGGTTCATGTCAAAAGAACCCGTTCTACTCTCGAGGAGCGAATCCAGAAGCGCCGCGCCTTGCGTGCGCATGCCCGAGCCCTGGTCCAAAAAGCACGAGAAATGCTAAAGGGAGAGGCCGTTAAGAGATCGCCGAGATTCGAACGAGTTTGGATGCCGAAGGCCAAATCAACGCCTAAGGTAAAAGCAGGTAATATTACTCTCCAACCTTCGTCAATTTCAGATCCCGAACCTCTGGAAAAGCCCCACCGCAGCGTGGATTTCCCCAAGTTCAAGAATCCTCTGAAGGATCGTATTGGTGTTCTACCCGAGGATCGAGGAAAAGCGCTTGATAAGGAGAGCTCGGGATCATCAAACGAGCCGCAAGCCAATACCCGGACTGGGGGTCGTACGCGACCTCCTAACAAACGGATTCCTACAACGTCCAGCTCAGCGGTGTGCGCAAAAGATCAAGAGCCCGTCAAGGTTTCACCCTCACAAAGGAGTGATTCCAAACGTGCGACTCTTACAGAGGCCAACAAGGCAATGTTTACTCAGAAGAAGACGCGTCGGACAGACGAACGCGTTATACCTGAGAACCCATGTGAGCAGCCGATAGGTTACTCCGACGGCAACGTCAGTGAGTTGTACTATCAGGCTGGGGGTGCGAATGAATCTCGAAAGAGAAACACCCGGGAAGCGGATTCTCACTGTCCGTGTACCAAAATTATCAGGGCAGTATTATCAGCCTGTAGCTGCCCCAAGACCGCTCCACAGAGGGTCTCGATATCTGAGAGAATCTCCGATGGAACGACAAAGCCCAAATCAAGGCGTTCCTACCAAAGAGGATCGGTTGCTCGAGATGATGAACCCCTAGAAGTTACTATCAACATGGTCAACAAGGGAAAATCCCCAATCATTTCAGGTGATTCCGACCCTAATTTCTCTTTGGGAAGCAGGGTCAATTCGGGATCAGCTCAACTTCAGCTAGAAGCCGACAGATATAACAACGATCGTGGGATCCATGAAGGAGTCCTTTCCGATGATGAATCCTCAGATTCTTATTCCGCTCTCGCTTCTGACGATACAACGTCTAGCATAGGACAAGCTCGAGAGGTGCTCATGGTCAATACAGATCAGATAGCCAAAATCATTGAAGAGGCCCTGGCTAGGCAGAAGGAAATCTTCAAGATCGAAATGGGAATGGCTGTGCAGGAGATGAAGCAAATGCACGACCAACAAATCCGCGCTTTGTCAAGTCAGCTAGCTGAATCCAGCCGTCGCACCCAGAACGCCACAGTTGACAGCAATCCGGAAATGGTCGAAATCATCATAGCCGACGCACCACCCAAAAATGCTGGGGGTGGCCCCACTAAAAATAACAATGCTGGGGGTGGACCCACCAGTGATGACAGCACTGGGGGTGGTTGTCTTATTCCTCCCGAAAATCGTCCAAAACAGGATAGAGGTGAGGCCGAAAAGATGAAGGAGCTCGAAAGAAAAATCGAAGCCCTGATGTATGTTCGGGAAGTGAAGAAGAACGGCATTCCGTGTCCTTACCCGAAAGAGTGGGATTCAATCCCGTACCCGGCAAAGTTCAACCTAATTAACTTCACGCCGTTCAACGGGAAGGGTTCACCCACCCAACATCTGATTTATTTCAAGTCCCACTTGGGGGTTATTTCGGGCAACGAGCCTTTGATGGTTCGGTCATTCGTTGGCACCCTTCGCGGGCCTGCCTTCGATTGGTACCGCCGTCTCAAGCCCGGAAGCATCAACAGCTGGGAGGACTTGGAAGGCATGTTTCTCGCCCATTTCTTCGACGATGACGTCGAAGTGTCGATTAGGACACTCTTCGATATGAAGCAAAAAGACGGAGAGACGGTGGACACCTTCGTCAAACGCTTCCGCAGTCAGGCAATGAATTGCAAGGATCCCGTCACGGAGGAGTTCGTCTTGCAGACCTGTCATAACAATTTGTCCATTAACATCTTGGACGTTATGGGAATAGAGCCGTTCAGTACCTGGAGAGAATTGAAGGTGCGCGGAGAACAGGCCGAACGCTTCCTCAGAAGAAGGAAGGCCGAGAGGAGCCAACCGATGGTTAGCCCTCTGAATTCGAGTCTCGTACCTCATGATGAAGGGGACACACCTGCAACGGTTATTGACGATAATCAAACGTCACAACAGCAGTCCTGGGAACAACAGGAGAATTCGGACGAGGAGCTCCAAAACGAGTACTCGTTCAAAGACGAAGACGTTCCAGCTATCTTCGAGACACTTCTCGAAAACAACAAAATCAAACTCCCGCCCATCACGCATCAAGAGGAAGATGGCGATTCTGCGGATCCAACGTACTGCGAGTACCACAGAAGGATCCTCCACCCCACCAAGGAATGCTTTGCTCTCAAGAATAGCATCCAGACCTTGGTTGAAGCCGGCGTTATAACGCTAGGGTAAGCCGATTGAAAACGGCAATACTCCAAAGAGTACAAGAGTATAAACTGTTCCTCAATACTCCAAAGAGTACAAGAGTATAAACTGTTCCTCAATACTCCAAAGAGTACAAGAGTATAAACTGTTCCTCAATACTCCAAAGAGTACAAGAGTATAAACTGTTCCTCAATACTCCAAAGAGTACAAGAGTATAAACTGTTCCTCAATACTCCAAAGAGTACAAGAGTATAAACTGTTCCTCAATACTCCAAAGAGTACAAGAGTATAAACTGTTCCTCAATACTCCAAAGAGTACAAGAGTATAAACTGTTCCTCAATACTCCAAAGAGTACAAGAGTATAAACTGTTCCTCAATACTCCAAAGAGTACAAGAGTATAAACTGTTCCTCAATACTCCAAAGAGTACAAGAGTATAAACTGTTCCTCAATACTCCAAAGAGTACAAGAGTATAAACTGTTCCTCAATACTCCAAAGAGTACAAGAGTATAAACTGTTCCTCAATACTCCAAAGAGTACAAGAGTATAAACTGTTCCTCAATACTCCAAAGAGTACAAGAGTATAAACTGTTTCTCAATACTCCAAAGAGTACAAGAGTATAAACTGTTTCTCAATACTCCAAAGAGTACAAGAGTATAAACTGTTTCTCAATACTCCAAAGAGTACAAGAGTATAAACTGTTTCTCAATACTCCAAAAAGTACACGAGTATAAACTGTTTCTTGACACTCCGACGAGTATACGAGTATAAACTGCTTCTTGAAACTCCAATAAGTATAAGAGTATAAACTGCTTCTTAATCCTCCGACCGGTATAAGAGGTTAAACTGCTCCCTGATACTCCAACAGGTATATGAGTCTAAACTATTTCCTACCATTGACGGGAAGTTCCTGGAGGATATTACACTAATATTCTTAAGGATAACTCGGTCAGGTAACTGAGAATAATAGTCAAACCCAGTTCCAAGAGAGAAGCTGGGGGTGGATAATCCAATGCATTGGGAAGTTCCCAGAAGAATACCACATGGGTATTCTTAGGGATAACCCAATCATTGTGAAATTGGTGAATAAGAAATTCACGTTCGAACCCTGAAGGTCAGAATGTCTCTTCTTATTCTCTAACTCTTAGGAGTTATTTTTGTGAGATGAGACCCAATCCTCTGATAGGTTAATCTTTCCTCACCAAACCATCCGCTGATCAAATTAAACGACAGTGGACCCACCAACATTTGCCCGTCATTGGCATTTCCCAGACTTAACATGCTAGGTCCTAAACGCCTAGCATTAAAGTCTCCCTTTGAGTGATAAGACGAGTTGGCATTTTCGTTGCTACCCGTACTCTACTCTCTTCGCTTTCTGGTCAAACCTACAAAAGTTAGGGCCACAGCCAAAATCCCCTCTCGATTCCTCCAATGAACGAGAAGTCCACTTTCAAATCGAGTGATCAAACCTTCGTACAGTTAGGGCCACAGTCAAAATCTCCTCTCGATTCCCCCAATGAACGAGAGGTCCACTTCCAAATCGGGTAATCAAACCTTCCGACAGTTAGGGTTATCCGAATTGTTACGATTCTCGGAGTGGAGATCCCACTCTTAGTTTCATCCTTCCGGATTCTGGGGGTGGAGATCCCACCTCGAGTTTCCTTTCCAGCTGTAGATAGAATATAAAATTCTTCCTCTTCAGCACCGGGAGATAGAATATAAAATTCTTCCTCTCCTCGGACCTTTCCGATGCTCGGAGTGGAGAACCCACTCCCAGTTCATCATTCCGGATTCTGGGGGTGGGGGATCCCACCTCAAGTTCCCTTTCCAGCTGTAGATAGAATATAAAATTCTTCCTCTTCAGCACCGGGAGATAGAATATAAAATTCTTCCTCTCCCGTTTCTCAATCTGTCTTTGCTTTTAGAAAAGACACGATTGTCAAATCCGGGCACTCGATGCACGGGGAATTTTATCCCGAAGCCTGAGTAGGGATAAGTCAACGCCTAACACGCGTTTCCGGGTAGCCTATTCCCGTAACAATAGCAAAGCCTATGTATTCAACATCATAGCACAAAGTCTAAGAGAAGCGATTCTCTTAGCACAACGTTACATGTGAAACGGGTTTTAATAATTCACATGCTAGCCCGATTCAAACGGTAATCGGTAAAGGCACATCAAACCCGTTGATGGCTGGGGGTTTGCCAAAAATCCCGAAGCCTATGTCTAACACGCATTGCCGGTTAGTCCTTGACCGTTAAAAGGACAAAAGACCACATATTCAACATTATGGCAGGTTGTTATTAATAACACCATAATCCGTGCCTCACACGCACGGGGAATTTTATCCTGAATCCTAAGTAAGGATAAGTCAGCGCCTAACACGCGTTGCCGGCAAAGCCTATGTATTCAACATCATAGCACAAAGTCTAAGAGAATTCACTCTCTTAGCACAGCGTTACAATCCACATACTAGCCCGACTCAAACGGTAGTCGGTAAAGGCTAATCAAATCCGTTGAAGGCTGGGGATTAGCCAAAAATCCTAAAGTCAACGCCTAACACGCGTTGCCGGGTAGTCTATTCCCGTGAGAAAGACGAAGTCTACGTATTCAATATCGTAGCACTAAGAGCGTTAACTCTCTTAGCACAACGTCACATGCGGAACGGACTTAAACAATCCGCATGCTAGCCCGACTCAAACGGTAGTCGGTAAAGGCTAATCAAATCCGTTGAAGGCTGGGGATTAGCCAAAAATCCTAAAGTCAACGCCTAACACGCGTCGCCGGGTAGTCTATTCCCGTGAGAAAGACGAAGTCTACGTATTCAATATCGTAGCACTAAGAGCGTTAACTCTCTTAGCACAACGTCACATGCGGAACGGACTTAAACAATCCGCATGCTAGCCCGACTCAAACGGTAGTCGGTAAAGGCTAATCAAATCCGTTGATGGCTGAGGATTTGCCAAAAATTCTATAACTGCGAGTCATTGACGCATCAACTCCCCTAGTTGGTCTCGTGACTCGAGCACCCAACAAATTCAGGATAAAAATCCACACATGCAGATGAATCAGCTTTTACAGATTGGTCCTGCAAACCCTCCACAAAATTTCAGCCGAATTTTCACAAAACCCCCCAAAGATTTTAACTAAAAAACCTCCCTCTTGAAAATTCAAGTGTGAAAAGGGTTATTTCAAATGGAGGGGACCACAAACCTCCCTCTTGAAAATTCAAGTGTGAAAAGGGCTATTTCGAATGGAGGGGACCATAAGCAAAAGGACAAATGAAGAAAGGGGGGACCACTAGGGGAGAAACACCCCTAGGTGTTTTCGCCCGGGATTTGACCCCCTAGACAGTCTTTTGACCCCCGGTGCGATGTTGTGGATCCCCGAATGATCTTCGATCCCCCGATATCTTTGAAAATGTCCATTCTTTACCGGCAGTTGAAAATAGGGGTGAACTTCACACATCAACCCAGGCGGTTTCAAAACCCTAAGGTGGACGCCGGTCAACGCGTAGCCTTGGGTCAACACCGGACAGCGCGTTGCGACAAAAGTCAACACGTGACGACGAAAGTCAACACGTGACGACGAAAGTCAACCCAAGCGGTTCTAAACCCTAAGGCGGACGCCGGTCAACGCGTAACCTTAGGTCAACGTCATTCAGCGCGTTGCAACAAAAAAGTCAACACGTGACGACGAAAGTCAACACGTGACGACAAAAGTCAACCCACGCGGTTCAAAACCCTAAGGTAGACGCCGGTCAACGCGTAACCTTAGGTCAACGCCGGACAGCGCGTTGCGACAAAAAGTCAACCCCCAGTGATTCAGAATCCCAGGTCAACACGATGCGACAGGGATAGCAAGTTCAAAAGTCAACCAAATGACACGAGCCAAACTCAACTCACCAGCTGCAAACTCGAGATTCCAACGACGGCCAGGCGATAAACGCAGCGCCGGAACAACTTCGGTTATTCGACAAAGCACCGGATAAACCGAAGATCGAAGGAGCCGAGAGTTGAAGCGGGTGTCCGCACCCCCTAGTGGTCCCCTAGACCCCCTTACCTACTCCCTAGCCTATAAATAGACCCCTTGGGTCCTCATTCAAAGGGCTGGAATTCTTTTGTCTTGGAGCAAGGCTAGAGAGAGAGGGGGAGGATTTTTGGAGAGCTTGGCGAAGCCCTGCTGCAGTGAAGAGTGCCCGTGTGCTTCAACAAGAGGAGGAGAGGTCTTGATCAGAGCCTTCATCACCCGTCCGAGCCTTAGTATTAGCCTTTAGCGTTAATACTAAGAAGAGCTAATACCTCGCTTTAGCCGAGGTATACGCTTATAGCTTCTAGATCTCACGCGGATCGACGAAGTTCTGCTTCTATATCCCTCCGCGGATAGACGAAGCTCTGCCCGATTTTCTCGGAATAGATCTGATTGCCCCGGTGGTCCACGGATATCAACGTCCCCGTCACAGGCCAAAGACCCACGCAAGCAAGAGATGACAAACAGCTCTTGCGTTTGTTTGAAAGGAGTTGCATTTATTTTGTTTTCATTGTGTATCGGTCTTATAAAAAGACTATCTTTTTATTTCATTGTAACGATCAAAGTTGTAATGAATGCAGCAATGAATACAGCGACTTTTTCCGCAAACACTTAGGTTCTCTTCATTCCGTTACACCCGATTGTCCACCTCTAGTTGCTAACTACTACTAGAAAATTCATAACTCTAATGAATATGTACAAATCAAATTAGAATACTCCTTTGAATTTTTTTTTATTAGCTTCATCACTCATTTGGTGCAGTACAAGAGAATAAAGTTCAGATGGGCTCGTGAAGAACTCATTGAGATTTGAAATTCTAACCTTTGATTGTGAATTTGAGAAAATTGTAATCTTTTGGTTTTGCAAAAATTTTCATAGTCCCTTTTCTTTCTCAATATTTATCTTGATTGTAAAAAAGCCTGATTCAGGAATCTATGGCAGTGAATTTAGTTTGTACATAAGAAAGAACTTTAAAATTTTGATTCTTTCTTGAAAATACTAATAATGTGTTCTCTTACACAATATTTTGTCATCTCAGAATTTCAGGTGCAAAATCTATAATTCACCATTTCTAAGAATTATTATCTTGTTAAAGATCTACGAACTTTAGTAGGAAATGTTTCCACCGAGCTTTAGCTTCACCATGTCCTTTTTAAACTTTTTTTTTTCCATATCTGGCATAGATTCACATATAGGATGAACTTTTGATTGTAGCATGTTGCAAGGGGACGTTATATGGGAAAGCCTCTCTTTTGTGTTATGTACAGCCGTGCAATGTGTTTTGGTTTTGTGCATTGCAAGACCCTCCATTATGGTAAGACTTAAAATCTCTTCATTCTGTTACCCCCGATCGTCCACCTATAGACTATAGTTGCTAACTACTACTAGAAAATTATAACTCCAATGAATATGTACAAATCAAATTACAATCCTCCTTTGATTTTTATTTTTTTTTAAATAGCTTCAACAATCATTTGGCGCAGTACAAGAGAACAAAGTCTAGATGGGCTCATGGAACGGTCGCATATTATCTATATCCAGCCACAGTCCCTAACCCTTAAGCATCTTTAAATTAACAAACATCATCATCAAGCAAGCTTGCTACGTATAACAATGATTAATTAATCCACGTTGCAGCAATTACCAAACAAAAATGCCATAAAAACAAATGAAAAATGGGTTGAGATGTTACCTCATCCACAATCCATAGGGCTCAAAGCAAACCCTAATTTCTGACCACCGTTCTAAATCAACTACAAAGGGGATACAAATTGCATTAAAATTAATATGACAACAACCTCATAAATAGGGAAAATTCAACTTTCTCGACGAAAAAAAAAGGTATAGCAAAAGTTTTTCACTGAAAAGCGCAATTTATTTACAACATCGGCCAGATCAATCACCCAAAATAATTCATAGCGTCCAATTGAAACGGAAAATTTTAAAAACTATGCAACAAAGAACTCATAGCAAATATTTCCAATCTCTTTACTTTTTACTACAAATGCTATTTTAACTCATATATATATAGAACTGTAGTAAAAGAAATATGAACTCCTCTCTTCCAAGTAGCAAATGCGCAAACAGAAAATGTGGCTGTCCATGAATAAACAACAATAGCATTTCCCTTCAGATAACTTCCCAAATAGTTAATCTCCACCGTGTCGATTGATGGCCAGAGTAAAGTATATGAGGATCAAAGTTCCCATGCTAGACCTGGCCAATAACAGATAAAAAAGATTTTAGCAAATAAAATTATGATCATGTTTAGGAAAAAAAAGTTTTTTTTCCCCCCCATTTTCCTTTTCTCTTTCGAGAATGTAAATAATCTCTATGCATAACCAACACAGTTCAAGGCTCAGCTGATGGGTACCTAAAAGCTGGACCAGTAGTGAAGTGTTTTGAAGTTAAACATAACCTCCAAATCTTGCAATAACTTCAGAGTTTGGGTGCAGTGGTAAGAAAAAGAAATTAGAACAAGGGTAGCTAGCTACAAAATAAATGTTTACATAAATGACCAGTATGTTAGTGTTTATGTCATTTATGGCCATCTAAACCACATTAACTATCATAATACCAAAATTAATTCGCATTTATTTATTCTTTAGTAACTTTACAATTTGTTCACTGAGGGCTTGTTTGGATTGAGGGGAATGAGGGTGAAGGGAAGTTAGGGGAACCATTCACTTTGTTTGGGAACATTTATTAGGAGGTGAAGTTAATTCACCCTGGTTCCCTTGGTTCACCCCCTAATAGTGTAAAATTTGTTACCCCCAAATTGGGGTCTAACCAAGGGGAAGGGAACTCCCTTCCCTTCCCTTCCATTCTCTCACCTAGTTTTCCTTAACTTCCCTTCACCCCCTACAAATCCAAACAGGCCCTGAGACTATCTAAACAAGGATAATATTAGGGCGGTAACTTTTTTATTTTTATTTTTTATAGCCCAACCCGGAATCGAACCTAAGACTGTGGAGCTATATTGGAACCTCCTAACCATCCGGGTCACCCGCGATGGGTAACCTAGGGGACAAATGAAAAGCAATGTAAGTAACTTAAGAAATAACTTACATAGATGCAAAGAGAAGCAAGATCTTCCTTGGATTAATAGTTGTTAAACGATTAAACCTCTTATTCCTCCCATCTAAAGAATCTCCAATACAAACATTATTTGATACGGTTGATGTTGCTGAGAATGATTTGTTATGTACCAATGGCTGCTTCAAGTGATCCAGCTGTGAACATACCACTGAAGAAAAAAAATTTGAAACTAGTCAAATAATTTGATACCACATAATTGCATTATACATAGATTTTCATTTAATGAATTGGGAAGTCAACTTAAGAAACATATTTCTTCAGTAGAAGGGAATATGAAGATTGCATTTTAAATAGTAAACAATAGGAAAACGACTTTATCGTACTTGAAAATAAGAGCAAGGCCATTTGAAGAAGAAATCTAAGAAGATAATAAGAAGACAGCTCATAATCTATCCTTTCTTGTTATCAGGCATGTTCTGTAATTGACATGAAGGGTCAAACATGAGAAAGACAACAGAAGGTTAGGTTTGAGATCACATGCAACGGAATTTGGAAACAATATTTAATGGTTGATTATTCCTTTGTTTTGTGAGCAGCTTCGGAGGTTAATTTATATTATTGTCAGTAGCCTATCTGATCCATTTTTAATAATAATTGCAAGTGTAGAGAAATAAACATGTATAGCTGTTAACCAATAGCATATCTTTCATACCTTTAACGACGAGCTTTTTGGATGTATCATCGGTTTCTTGATCTTCACCACATCGTCTCTCCATTCGATTTGAGCCTTTACGAGATAGAGCTTTCTGTTTAACAAGAGAAAAATTAGATATTAATAGAAGAAGTTTAGGAGATGTTCTATCACACACCTGGAAAACATTTAGTGTATGTATCACTCACCGAGACTTTAGGACTCCCAGAGCATCTATCAGATGGTTGTGTGAGGCTCTCAATGTCCAATATCACATTTGCTGCTTTATCCGTGTTTGTTATTTGACTCTGCCGAGATAGGAATTGATGGTCAGATGTCATGAAAATAACACAATACATCTTGAAGTTCAAATGGATGGGGCAGGAACCTAATTTATGATCTTAATAGTCAAAATTCTCTCGAAAAAACTGTTAAAAGTTGTCATCCAAATTTTCGTGATATTATGAATGCTCTGTTTTGATCACGAACTATCATCATAGAGGGGATGCGTCCTCAAAGACCCAAACAATTCACCATTATCCCTTCTCATTTGATTCCAAGCCTATGAACACAAATTAACAAAATCCTTTCAGTGTACCTACCTTATGTTCCCTTGACACCTTTTATGACACCCATCTTGCAAGAATCTCTATATTTAGGGCAGATAATATAATATAACAGAAAACTAATCGATCAAATATTCCATCTGATCATGAACCTATCGTGGAGGAGGGAAAAAATGAAACAACATAAGAAATTGACACGTTAACTCTCAAAGAATTGGAACAATAAGAGAATACACTGACAGAAATGTTGGGGCAAAATATTTTGCTTACCTGCATCAGAACATCCTCCATTAAAGAAGTTATATAGCAAAATCCTTAAACTGAGGGTCAACACCAACTGCGGATGAAGAGTATTTGATTAGTTAAACCGCTAAGCATAGAAATACAGTGAAAATTTCAAAAGTAGCAAACTGTTGTTCTTCATATCACTAGACATTTTTTTATTTACCACACGGTAGCTTAGTGAGTAAAGTATCAAAAATCATATTATGCTTAGTAAGTACATTTCAAATCAATAGTTGCCGAGGTAAAGCAAAAATACATGGCAATTTCCTTCATGCTAAATCTCTACAAGGAACCCATTCATCAATTTTGATTAGCATTTACATCACACAATTGTCGATGCCCTTGGTAAAATCCCAATGGAAAAATCAAAACTAAGGACTCCAGTTAAAGGTTGTTCATGGAAATTCTACCTACTGAGTTAAAACTATAATCCATATTAGATTTTTCAAAATAAGAAATGGAATATCCCTGCCATTTTGGATTTTGCAACTTTAATGCTACTAAATCATACATAAATTCCTCTAGAATTTACTTCTCGGACAAAAATTTATTTGTTCTTAGAAAAATTCATGATAGAACTATTGAGAAATTCATGCAAAATATTCGCAAATTGTTGATGGAATACTTTAAAATATAAAGCCTACACAATCAAAATAGTGTTGAATGACCAATTAATGATAAGCCCAAGAAGCCTCTTCTTTTGATTTCCCACATGGTCATTCTTTCATCTACAAAGATTTAAGAGGTTGCATCCTATTTCATCTACAAAGATTTAAGAGCTTAGTGGTGGTTATCTCAATTAGAAATGTTTGAAATTACCAGCACTA
>NC_033797.1:11761173-11832363 GCF_001876935.1 Asparagus officinalis
TAATCTTATCTGCAATTTAACTACACCGCTCTAACAGCTGAGAATCCCACAGCTGGAAGTTAGATATTAATAATTGCGAAATTGTTTAAAAACAATTATCGCCCAACAAATTAGCAAAGAAATATTTGTAAATGAGATAAATATACCTCAACAAAACTTCTCTCCAGATATCCTCCAAAGCTTCAAAAACCCCACCTTTGCCTTCAGAATCCTGCGAACTGCAAATAAACACTATTGTAAACCATTCTTTAATTCTGGTATTTGCATGGTACAACAAAACATCCAAATTACAACAGAAAAAATACATGAACTCAATTATTAATTTAATGACTTGCCCAATATAGAAATACCCAAAACCACGGAAATATAAGTAGATTACCACCCAAACGAGAGGAGAAGCAATAATAAACAAATATAATTAAGACAAAAACGGAAAAGATATAAATGCATTGCATCATCCAAAATGCATACATTACTCAAAAGCAGAGAATTAGACTCAAAATTGTACCTTTTCTGATCCCAAGCAGCCCAACTAAGTATAACAACAAAAAAAAGGGGGGAAATTTGGAAATATGGGATAAACAACGACAAATAAAAAAACCAAATTGCAATTAAAGCTCTAAAGTCTACATAAAAGAGAGGGAGAGGTTTTACATACAAATGATCGATGCTGCCTTCAGATTTTTATTAAGGAAAACAAAGGAAAGGGAGAGTAATAATGGCGAAAAGAGGAGGCAGAAGAAAAAAATAAATAGCCGTTTGGTTTCTCTCTCCTGTACTCTCTCTCTCTCTCTCTCTCTCTCTCTGTCTGTCTCTCTGTGGTTTGTGGGTATCTGGGCTTTATTTGTATTTATCAATGCCTCCAATTTTCCAATGGTTTCCTCGAGTTTGTGTTCATTTTGGTCCCCATCTTCGCTTCCCAAGCTCTCTCTCTCTCTTTCTCTCTCTACAGAACAAATGCTACAAGTGTCCACCCCTGTCTCTCTCTCTCCCCCCTCTCTAGACTTGTTTCTCTCTCTTGATTGCTGTGAACGTGAATTTTATTTGGCCTGTTCTGAGGGGAGAGAGAGTCGACAGAAAATGGCAAGTCTTGGAGGAGGGAATTTTAGAGGAGGGTGCTATCGGATTCCGCTCACTCGCGGTGACAGTAACGAGTGAAGGTTTTGGGTAACCGCTGAATAGCAAGCCAAGCAGTCAAATACCCTCCTCCTTAAACCCAAATAAATTAGAATTCGGATCATAATTAGTACATGAAAATAAGTTTAGTTACAGATATCACTAGCTCGGCTTAAAATGGAACCCCAAATACAAGATTAGAGTTTAAAAAAACTATATTCATCAAACAAATTAGGCCTAGTCACTACGTACATCTTGAACTATTTAATATATTGTCCCTTCATAGTTCATACGCTCCTACTTTGATTTTAGCCTGTCTTATCCCCTAAACCATTAAATTGTTTACATTTATCATTTTATCTTATGTACTATTTTGGTCTCACCTCAGGCCCTATTCTGAATTATGAAATTTAGTGCTATAAATTGCTTTTTATAAATACAAATACTAAACCATTGGTGATTATTTAAAAATTTTGAGTATGAGAAAATTGGGATGCATATCTTTATCAGTCAGTGAGGGGATGTCTCTGTTGTACCAACCATCTAGTATTAGCCCAAGGAAGGAATGATGTTTTTTGTACATTATGGAGATTTGTCATTTGCTGTGGATTTTATTTCCATTCGCATTTGGGAATTTATAGCTGGGCGCATAAAATTAGTACAAAATAAAGGTTAGCAATGCTAATACAATAATTTTGTGACAGATGTACCATAAAGATGATGAAGATTCACAGATGATTGCAACAAATCTCATTAAAAAAATTCGCTTTTTTTGGGATGATATATAGGGATTATTGCTCTCGATCTTATTTTTATTTAGCTATTAGTAACGAGTAGGGTTGTCCAAAACAGCCCGCGGTCTGGGCCCGGCCTCGGCCAGGAAACCCGGGCCAAGTCTGGGCTCCGGCCCGGGCCCGCTTTTTTTGGGATGATATATAGGGATTATTGCTCTCGATCTTATTTTTATTTAGCTATTAGTAACGAGTAGGGTTGTCCAAAACAGCCCGCGGTCTGGGCCCGGCCTCGGCCAGGAAACCCGGGCCAAGTCTGGGCTCCGGCCCGGGCCCGGCCCGGAATAGTTGTTTTTTTTATTTTTTATTTTTTATTTTTTATTTTTATGTATTATATTATATATGTATATATAAATATATATAATATGTATAATATATGTATATATAATATATTTATATATATGTATAATATATGTATATATAACATATTTCTATATATGTATAATATGTCATATGTGTGTATATATATACTCTCTCTTAGTATATAAGTATATATAAGTATACTCTCTCTTATATAGCAACGATGTAGTGTAATATTGTAGATACTCTCTGTTAGTATATATTACATATATGAAAATATACTCTTTTCTGTATGGTAAACTCCTTGTATATATTTATATATGTATAAATGTCAGTATGTTATTGGTATCATATTATACTTCTCTTGATATATAAGTATATATATGTATAAGATAGTAATAAGTCATACATTGTTATTTATACGTATAGCTAATACATATATATAATATATAATTATATATATATATATACTATATCAGATATGTTATATCATGGGAAAGTGTATATCTAAGTTGACCCTTAGGCTGCCCCCTAAGACGCGGCCTAAATCACTCACTTCCTAATATTTTTACATCAGTTCCGTTGAATTGATCTACATGTTCTAACTCAACACACCAATTTTGGTTGAACCGTCGTGTTATGACCATCGGTTGAGTCGTTCCAAAAATTCTATTCATTCAAACCGTTAAAATTACAGCGACGTAGGATGAAAATGGGTCAAAAACACGACGGGAATTCACCCAAAACTTGGGTTGTTTAGGTTTGAAGAACGCTGTAGATCAAGTTCAACGAGTAGATCGTAAAAAATATTATAGGAGATGATGGATTTCTAGCCGCGGTCCTGTTAGTGTGATCCGTAGGGTGTCACCTATAATCACTATTTCCTATACCTAGCTATACTAGTCAGTCATATATATATAACTATATGATTATATGTAATAGATTATATATATTATACAGTATATATTACTTATATCCAAGAATACTATACTGCATATAGTATGCTATAATGTATGTATGTCATATATTATCTACCTCTCTTCTTAGATAAGGATATGATATATATAAGTATACCTCTCTTAATATATGTATACTCTCTTCTATATAAGTATATATTGTATACACTCTCATTATATAATTATGTATATAGTGCACTATATATATATATATATATATACTCTTTATGTGGTTCGTATCATATTATATATAAGTGTACGTTCTCTGATATACTGATGTGATACGTCTATTAATATAAGTATACTCTCTCTATCATATGTGTGTGTGTATACTCTCTCTCCTTAGATAATACTACAGTATAGTTATATCAGACGGTTACTCTCACCATGCCAAGACGGAGCAACGGCTACAGAGGTTACTTCTGCTTCTCTCTCTCTCTTTAAATTATAACTTATAATGGTATACAATAATTTACATATAATTATCGTGTTATAATATATTTTTTTTTATTGTTAATAATAATTTAGAAGTATAATACTATCATAATTCTATATAAGAATAATAATAATATTAAACTTCTTTTTAGCTTTTTTTATAAAAAACAAAAGAAATTTAAAAACACCTAGGTTGGAGGTGTACTATAGAATCTATTGTGATGCGATGAATTCCAAAATAAATTTATACTTGTAATTTGTAAATGATTTATTAATTATTAATAAAAAATTTATTTTTATAATTTTTTATTTGTAATTTATGTTATTTTAAGTGATTAATAAAATTATTATTTTACTATTATTTTTTTGTCTTTTTTATAATTTAAAACTTAAATAAAATTTAAAAATTTGGAAAAAAAAATTAAAAAAAAAAGAAAAAACCCGGGCCGGCCTGGAACCCGGCCCGGTCGGGCCCGGGTCCGGGCTCCGGTTTTGCCCGGCCCGGGCCCGGATTTCCGGGCCGGGCCAGGCCGGCCCGGCCCGGATGGACAGGCCTAGTAACGAGTATGGACATGAATATAAACTTGGTTTCCTTAGAAAAATGTGCAGCTTGTATCTGTTAGAATCACGCACGAATCAAACAAGGGAAAATATATAAAGGCCCAAAACATGCATGCGAGGACGTCGATAGATTTATAAAGAATATAATTAAGGAGGTGCGGGAGTTTCTTAAATAAAAAATAAATTTTTTGGAGAGTAAATCAATTCATTTGTTCCAGTATATCTAAAAAAACTAAGGTGGGATACCGGATCACCAAAAATGATACTAGATTTAGTAATCTAATCCAAAATAATCCCAATCCTGCTATTGGTACATGTAACCGAATTTTCCGATATGAATTCGGATATTTATATCCATTTTTCAGCTCGCATTCAGCTATTTTATAAAAAAAATACTTGCATCGGTATCCTATTTGATATGTTTTTGTGGTTGAATTGCAAAATTTCCAAAATTTTGGTTTTTCAAATTGGATGCAGGTTTCTGGTTCAACCCGACCCAACCAACCACCCATGCAAAAAAATTAGCAATCAAATTGGATAAGCGATTATATATCATCAGAAACATTGAAATAATAACATGCCCAAAATCAATAATGTAGGATTATGTCTCATTGCATTAGCCATTAACTAATTGGAAAGGGTCGGGCTTGTTTCAAGCCATCAAATTTTATATTCAATTTGGAATATGTTTGGTCAATTCAGTCGACAAGCTAGTCTCTTTCTTCTATTTTTTGTTTTTTTTTTTTTTCATCAGGACCACTGCACTTCCTTAGGGCCCTGATTAGGATACAAGAACTAACTTCTGGGATCCATGGTGGTCCTGTAAAATAATTTTCAGGAAATGCTCAAATATGTCCCTTCACAATAAACTCATCTTATAGTCTTGCTAAGTTGTTTTTTTCTGTATGAGGTTACATTCATCTCATCCATTTATATCAATGATAAATGAGATAGGTTTCAAAAGAAAATGACAACAACTGACTGTTATTTTTCTAAAAAATGCTCTATATTAACTCCTTGATCATATCTTAAATGGTGATTTAGTTTTAATCTCATCTCTCACTAGCAACTTGGGTTAAAAATATGTGAACTTTTTTCGCCGCTCGTCTGTAAGAAAAATAGATTAAACAAATCTGTTTTGATCCACCAAAATGTTTGATCATTGATGCACCTAATCATTTACTCCTCCATGTCACTTTCACGGTATCAGTATTCCAAAATTATAATGAGAACTGAGGGTTATAATTTATATTATAATTCATGTTGGACCTATATCTAAATTGTTATAATACCACATTGAAGATCTTTTGCATTACACCAGAACTCTAGATGTTATAATAAGAATTGCGGGTTATAGTAGATTTATGATATTTTATAATTATTATTATTTGCAAAACTTTTTTTTTAATAACTTTTGATACCTCATCGATAATTTCTCCTCGACACGGGACAGAGAAAATCCACCAAACATTCTCTCGCCCTTTCCTGCTACATGGCATGTATACTTAAATGTCACCACCATATTTTGCACCTCAAACAGCACCCACACCTTACTACAAAGTGGGTCCCAGTATGAAGATCCACCATCATCATATCATATTACCATGCACCCTTTTGAGGTTCACGTGCACCGTTAAGGACCCGACTGACGAAATGGGCCCCGCTTCCAGACGGTACCCAGACTTGGTGGTCCCCCCGCTACGTGAAGGATGCATTTTGGTTTCCGAGGTTAACGGGCTCCGTGAAGGGGACCGTCTGATATTTATCGGGGGGATGGTATTCGTCCACGTGGCTTAAAATTTAACGTGGTCGGTGTACTGTAGGCACACGGGAGTGAGAGAGGACAATCATGGACTGAATAATGAAGAAAAGAAAATTAAGACTCAGAAGATTCTTCGAAGGAGTTAGGTTAGGTCCCTCGAAAACAAACCATGGGCTTTGTTTCAGGTATATGGAGCGGTTTGTTTCTCAAGTTCACTTTTTTTTGGTTAATTACTGTGCTCAATAGGGTGGGTAACCAAGGACCTTTAGTGGCGTTTGTCTAATTTTGTGAATGATGCCAATATGCAAAATATAACGTCTATTTATGCCTCTGTTTGGTGTATTGCTGACATGACACACGTATAAGATTGTCAATTATGATCTAGAAATGTTGATGAACTAGACATGAAGGACTAAATGTCTATTACATCATCAATGCGCTAGTTAAATATCATACTCCCTTTAAAAGCACGAGTTCAAGAAAATCTTTCTATGGTTAGTATTACCCTTAGCTTCTTTTGAATATTACATTGTTATCCTAATCTATTCTAATTTTGATCATATCTTATCTAATTCCACGTGAATTATCTATAGGTCAACAATTTAAAAAAAGTGATTATGAATATTTTACTTATGTCTTAATCTATCCAAATACTAATTATATCCTATATTAACTCCATATGAACTTCTATAACTCAAAAATATAGAAAAAATAAGATTAAAAAATTATATGTGGATAACATATTATAATACATGAAGTATTATAAAAAAACCAAAAGTTTCAAAAATTGCATATAATAGCCTTAAAAGTTTAAAATTAAACAAAACACATTGACTTTTTAAAACTTAAAAACAAACATGATATCTAAAAATTTAAAATTTGTAATTAACACCCTTAACATTTTAAAAATTATAGAAATAACCTCAAAAGTTTAAAAGGCTAAATTACATTTATATACCCTATGTGTTTCGCTCTTAAAGTAGTTATATACCCTAAGTTACAAAATATAGCAAAAAATACCCTGAGTTAAAATTTGCAAGTTGGTACCTTCTGTTAACCAGCTATGAGAATATTCTCTGGAATATTCCCACGTGCTGGACCTATGACCAACCTGAATACTTCTTACCCTCATTTATTGACCAACTTGAATACTTCTTACCCTCATTTCTTGTATTATTTATTATATTACCTATCCCCTAACCCCCATGCAAATTAGATTATTTTCATCATCATCTTCTTTTCGTGGCCTCCAACTTCTTCCTCTTTAATATGGGTAATAGTAGAAAATAAGAGCTTTCACTATGTTGGTGGGGGGGGGGGGGGGGTTTAATTCTTAAGGAGGGGCATTATTATCCTTTCATGTATTTTTAACACATTTAGCTAAATTTAAACAGTTACCAACCCAATGTATTTTTTGCTATGTTTTGTAACTTAGGGTACATAACTACTACAAGAGCAAAACAATATGTCATATAAATGTCATTTAGCCATGTTTAAATTACAAAAAAAAAACATTCTAAAATTTTTAGAGATTTCAAAACTTAGAAACAACATAGATGGATTTCAGGGATTACCATTAGGCACATAAAAATTTAAAATTAGTAAAAAAAATAACCTCAAATGTACAAAAATTATAAAAACTCTCTCAAAATTAAAAAATTATTAAAAAAATCTAAAATTTTAAAACTTATAACTGGTACACATCAAATTTAGAAAATATCAGCAGATTGCTAAAAATTTAATTTTTTCAAAAACAACTCAAAATTTTAGTAATTATAAAAATACCTTCAAATTTTCAAAGTTACGAGAAATATTCTAACATTTAAAAACTTATCACCAATACATGAAACATGAAAATTATAAGCGCCTAACTTAAAATTTTAATTTTTTTATAAAATACTATCAAAGTTTAAAAATTGTAAAATACACCCTTAAAAGTTTAAATCACAAAAATGTTAAAATTTGGCAAAGAAAAGAGGAAATGCTTGATATTATTACATTAAGATATAATAGGTTAGCATTAATTGATTATAATGTATAAACATTTATCTCTAAATTATTACATTAAGATATAATAGGTTAGCATTAATTGATTATAATGTATAAACATTTATCTCTAATATTAATAATACTTATTTATAAAGTAAAAAAAGCATTAATTGATTATAATGTATAAACATTTATCTCTAATATTAATAATACTTATTTATAAAGTAAAAAATATATAAGGAGTTATGTATGGAGAAAGTTCAGAGATATCCTTTAAAATTACTAAGTTGTTTTTATTCCAAATGGAGAGGTGAAGGAAATAAACTCAAAATTCAGAAACATTCACGAATCACCTGAATTGACATTGATAAAAAGCATATCAAGCAAAGAAGCACTAACCGAGTTCTCATTAAAGAACATATTGAACAATTATGTTCTAATTAAAAAAACATTATTCATGAAAAGTACAAGACAAATTAGTAAGTACTTATAAATTTTCATACTTTATTCTAAAAATACCAAAGGAATCATAAACTTAATATAAAATTTCATATAAATAAACTTGTAATAGAAACTAAAGTGAAGCCATTGATCAACTACATTACGAGATATAATAAACTAGATAAGATGAGAAAAATCACTATAGTGGACAAAAAATATGCACATGATACTTAGTTTGTTAGACCCTAAGGTCGCTATGAAAGAACCCTAGAGGGGGTGAATAGAGTTTATGCTAATCTAATCCGATTTAAATGCCAATTAAAACTTACTAACAAATATATCCTAGCAAGTATGATATGCTACAAGATATGTGCAATGATATATAATATAAACAAGGGTAAACAAAATTAACATGTAACAATGGCGATATAACAATATGCAAGAATAAATACGCCAATGCCAAACTCAAACACGCTATATGTTCACGAGGTTTGGACCTTCCGTCCTACGTCCCCGCTCCCCACTCTCGAGGAGAATCCACTACACAACCCGGTTTGGAAGCCGGAACTTCTCTACACACTTGGTTTTCTAGCTAACCGAAAACTCTACACACTTGGTTATCAAGTCAACCGACAACTCTCACAAATCCTCACAAAGTACATACACAAGCTACGACCTCAAGTGTTGGTCCACACGTATCGACTCCCTCAAGTGCTCGGAATTATCACCTCTCACTAGGCCACCGACGCCACTCCTCTCGGTATCGACTCCGTTCTCACCACACACTCCTCTCGGTGTACAAGTGTATTACAAAGTGAACTTCACAATTAGGCACATAACAAATAATTATTCTCTAAACAAGGTGAGAACTCAATTAGGCACAACTCTAAGTCATAAACCCCACAACCCAAAATATACTATGAATGTAAATGTTGGCCTTCTTATTTTGATGATAATTTACAAATAATTTACATCTAATATTATTTTTCTAGTGTTTATGTTTTATATTTATTCTAGGCAAACAATATGTTGGAGGATGAATAGAATTGCGCATTCACGATCATATCCAATGGAGGTTGGCGGAATAGTGGAATGAAGCAACGTACATTCAAGTTAAAGATACAAGTTCAAGCTTCATCCGCAAGTTTACCAAGTTGAGCTACAATGAAGATCAAGATCAAGCTTGGGTAATTTAGTTTAGGTGTTATATTATGTGTGTTAAGTACGTTAAGCTCAATATCATATACACACACATTTTATTGGTTTCTTTATATATATATGTAGTCATATATATATACAACACAAGTTTTGGCTTTCGTGTTTATAAATATGAAATTACATATTTCATATTTATTTTTATGATTTGGTTTAACTACTTAGATATGAAACAAATATATTTTCATATATATACTCATATGTTTTATTTTCTATTGTATTTGTGAAAATATTATTTTCTTGGGTTATAGACTTAACAATAATCTTATACATCTTTTATTAAGTCTATAAAATCTTTTTGTAATGTTTCAAAACATGGTTAAGCTAAAATGTCAAAACTATTGTGTTTACATTTTCATGTTTTGGACTATTTTGCAAAATAATAATTTTTTACAAATGGGAAATGCAATTTGAAAAATTCTTTTTGTAACATGTTTATTTACATGTTTATATACATTTCCTAAAGTTTCATTATTTTTGGACTTCATTTGTTATTTTTAACATATTTTTAAAAGTCTCAAAATCTGTTTCAAAACTGTCATTTCATATATCAGTTTGTGGTCGACCGCCACGGTTGACCGCACCTGTGTTTTTTGCTGAGTGGGCTGTAGAAACTTTCGTGATCGACGGCCACGGTCGACCGTTAGCTCGAAACCACGGTCGACCGCGTAAGTCTCTGGAAGTTTTTTGGGTTTCTTAGCTGGCTCGCGGTCGACCACGAGTTTTCCACGGTCGACCGCCGTTCACCCCAACGGTTCTTTTTGTACAGATTCGTATTTCTGATTTTCTGGGATTTTTATTGTTTTGTTTGGGGTGTTGGCTGTTGGTTTCTCTTTCTATAAAAACCCCTCAACCCCTCTTCTACCAATAAAGAATTGGAGAAAGTTTTAAACAAGTTTAAGAGGGTTTTATAATTTGTTTAGTTTGTTTTTGGGGTTTGCTTTTACAAAGAGGAGCTTGCATTATCTGTTGAGGAGTTCATCTTTAATATCTTCTCATCCTCTCTTTGTGTTTATAGAGAAGTTTTCTAACTCTTTTCTCTAACAATATTATTATTGATTTTTATATTCTTATTATTGCTAGTTTGCTATTTGAGTTTAGTTTTGATTTATATCTCATTGTTACACACACCCACATTGAGCTTATTGTATTTTCATATATAGTATATTTGGGTTGGTGAGAGTTGTAACAATTAAGTGTGAGCTTTCATTATATTCTCATCCATATTAGAGAACAAATCATTTATTGTATTGTGCTTATTGTGATATTCACTTTGTAATACACTTGTACACCGAGAGAAGTGTGTGGTGAGAGTCGGGGATCGTCCCAAGAGGAGTGGCGTCGGTTGACGAACCTAGGGAGAGGTTGTATCCGAGCACTTGAGGGAGACACGTCTAGTTCAACACTTAAGAGGGTGTAGAGTGGGATTACAAGAGTGTATTAGTTGTAGAGTTTTCGGTAAACTAGAAAACCGTATTGTGAGGTGTAAATGTTGTTCGGGTAAACGTAGAAAACCCGGTTGTGATAGTGGTTTCTACTCGGGAGTGGGGAGCGGAGACATAGGACGGAAGGTCCGAACTCCGTGATCATTTGAGTGTGTTTAAGTTTGTCATTGGCGCATTTGCTTATGCATTTATCTTACATCATCATTGCTTATTACTCTTGTATATTTTGCCATATCATATTTGTAGTTTGATTATATCACCCTTGTATTAGTTTATATATCCTTGCATATATTTTTATCATATAGGATATATCTCATTGTTCATATTACTTATCCTAGTTCACATATCATGTTGTATTTCATACTTGCTAGGATAACTTGTTATTAAGTTTCAATTGGCATAAAATCGGATTAGATTAGCATAAAACCCTAATCACCCCCCCCTCTAGGGTATAACAGTAAATATTATAAGCTCAATAGGTTGTGTGTGAACAAAGAGATTCAATAAAAATAATTTAACTAAACTCAATATAAATCTAGCTTATGGAAATTAGAAACAAAACAATAAATAGCTAGAATGAGTTTAGGAAAACTTCTCTATAGATCAAGAGAGAGATAGATAGATGAGTTGAAGCTCAAACACCAAAGGATGATCTCTTCTTCCTCCTGTGAAATTATCTTCACAAAACTGAAACTTTGAAATAAGGCTTTAAACACCTTTAAACAAACTTAAACCCTTGTTAAACTTGATTAAAATATTTTCTTTTAGTTGATTAAAATAGTTAATGTAAAGGGGTACATATAGGCTTAAAAAAACCCGCCCAAGAATCCAACAAAATCCCATAAAAACATTAAAATAAATAAATTTGGAAACTAGCCGTTACTGTGCAACGACTCTCTGATAAGTCGACTTATGGGTCGACTTATATGAGTCGACTCAGCAGAAGAAAAAAATTCACAACTCCGCTGCACTTCATGAGTCGACTTATTGTTAGACCCTAGAGGAGGGGTGATTAGGGTCTTATGCTAATCTAATCCGATTTAAATGCCAATTAAAAATAATTAACAAGTTATCCTAGCAAGTATGAAATACTACAAGATATATGAGCTACGATAAGCAATATAAACAATAAGATATATCCTAACAAAGAGATATAGGCAAAGTATGTGCAAGGATATATGAACTCAAGGGTAAACAATCTAAACTAGATAGTGGGCAATATAATCAACAAGCAATATACAAAGACGATATAAGATATGAACATAAAAGTAAGTGCGCCAATGCAATCACAAACAAACAATATGATTACGGAGTTCGGTCCCTATATGTGTAAATTTTGATCTCCCGAAAACAGGGAACTTCGTTTGTATTGATAAGAAGGCTTATTACAAACTAATAAATCAAATGTTTACAACAGAAGCAGAGGGAATGCCCTCTTTGTTTTGTGTGGGTTCCTCGGTGGCGATAGGAAGCCTCGCTCGGTGCTCGTGCCGAGTCTGCTTCCCTTGGACGATCCGATCGAAGTTGCTGGAGAGCTTCAGTACGCAGTAGAAGCTCGAGTCGATGGAGTTCGGGTCTACTAGTTCACCGGCGATCGGGGCTTAGAACTAGGAAGTGGCGCTGCAATGCAAAGGTGATGCAGAGAGCTTGTCGTCGACTCCGTTGGGAGTCGAGAGCCAGTGGTTCAGTTAACTGATTGAATTAATCAATTAACTATGTGTGAACCTCTTTCCTGTAGCCGGGCGAGGTTCTTAAATAGAGGAGAGATGGCGTGGCCGCTCCTTGAATCATGGGATGTGACCATACACTGTTGAGAGACATCTTGTCGCTCCTCTGTACTACGAACCGTCACTCGATGGGTTGTGCTTCACGTCCTGTCGCCTAGGAGTAGGAAGGTCCACCCTCGTATGTGAGACAGCGGCTGTCCATTACTCGAGTGGATTGGGCCAGCTCACTATGCGCTGGCGGTTCCGGCTCTTGACTCAGACAGCCGAGGTGAGCTGCATTTATGAATGTTCAGGTCGACTCGACACCTGCCCAATCATTCGTACTGTGAGCGGCCGCTTGACGGTCTTGGGGTACTGTGCCCTCTCCCTTGATTTGTGGGATTTGACCACTGATGTAACTGTTCCCATACTCCAAGTGGGCAGTTGACAGTGAGCTGGCGAGTCTGCAGCTTGGGTCTGCAGGCGAGCTTGCAGGCGAACTGGGTCTGCAGGTGAGTTTGGGACTGCAGGCGGACTTGGGTCTACAGGCGAGCTTGCAGGCGAGCTGAGTCTGCAGGCGAGCTCAGGTACACAGGCAGACTTGGGTCTTGATCGTGCAGGTGAAATTCGAGCTGCAGGCGAGCTCCTGAGCATGGATCGAAGAATAGGCCGTAACTTTCAAACCATAAGTCGGAATTGGACGAATTATATATGAAAATCGCCTATCTCGACGAGATGGGGCCATCCGAACCGAAGCCAAATGCTTCGGTTCGCTTCCTCCGTTTCGCCAAATTCCTTACGGTTTGGGAGATATCTGCGTTTTCCCCCTTTTCTGCTATTTCGGGCGAGGTTTTAGCAGTTTTGTTCTGAACTTCTCTGATAAGAATTAAAGGCAATTTTTATTGCCTACAAAACCCCCTCTAAAGTTTTCAGACCTGAATCGGGCCGCATGGGGTCTGGAACACTTTGGATATGAAGACCCGTAAAGTGATCCCCGCTCAGCATGGGGTCTGGAACACTTTGGATATGAAGTCCCGTAAAGTGATCCCTGCTCTTCACTCGCAGCTGATGATCGCCTTCTAGGATTTTGAGCAAACCCTCAGCTATCAACGGACTTGATTTGTCTTTACCAACTGCCGTTTGAGTTGGACTAGCCATGCTCTTGCCCTTAGCATGGTAAGTTGTCGAGGAGTTTCTCTTAGGCTTAATGCTAAAATTTCTCCTCTATCCTTAGCCTTTCGAGGCGTTTGGATTAAGGGAGCAGTTTAACCTCGTATACCAGTCGGAGGGGAGGAGCAGTTTATACTCTTGCACCAGTGGGAGTATAAGGGGGCAATTTAGACTTATGCACCAGTTGGAGTGAAGGGGGCAGTTTAGACTCATGCACCCTAATTTGTCTTCTTTTGGGGCAAAGACGAACCCTGAAATAGCAGCACATCGCATAGTAGGCCACTATCAAGCAACAACGCCTTTTATGGGAAAGACGGTGCTAGGAGAATCAAATCGTTCAGGGACGTATGAGTATGACGACTGATCGGACAACGTTATTTGCGGGAACGACGGTGTCGGCTATCAGAGGTAATCGTTAACATGATAGGAATTGCCGCGATCGGAGCGACTTTGAGGACCTACCATCCTTTTGAAGAGGATTAGTAAGTTGATTTTGTTAGAGGTATAGTGTTAACATGACAGTGGGAGTTTATTATGATTTGAGCAACTCTATGGACCTACCATCCTATTGAAGAGGACTGGTAAGTCGATTCATCAGAGGTGACCGTTAACATGACAGTGGGGATCCCGCCATCCTATTGAAGAGGATTGGCGGGGGGTTGTGGCTTTGGTCCTAACTATCTGAAGGTTTGACCAAGTGGGAATTTGATGCAGCCCACCTGAACTGCTAGTCTCGCCTGTTTTGAACGGTTCGTCATAAATGGAAACCTGGCTCAAGAAGTGGGGCTCGCCTAACTGTTAGGCTCGCCTGATTTGAGCGGTTCGCCTGTACTAGGAACCTGGCTCAAGAAGTGGAGCTCGCCTAACTGTTAGGCTCGCCTGATTTGATCGGTTCGCCCGTACTAGGAACCTGGCTCAAGAAGTGGAAGTATAGGGAATAGTTTAACCTCTTATACCAGTTGGAGGATCAGAAGAAGCAGTTTATACTCGTGTACTTGTTGGAGTGTAAGGGAACTATCAGAGGTGATTGTTAACGTGATAGTTTCGTGGGCCCGTCGTCCTATTGAAGAGGACTAACGGGGGAAATTTGGAGGAGACTATCAGAGGTAATAGTTAACTTGATAGTTTTAAAAGATCCATCGTCAAGTTAAATAAGACTGATGGAGAAATGACTATCAGAGGTAACAGTTAACTTGGCGGAGTAAGTCTTTCCATGAGCGAGCTTCAACAGCGCCCATATTGGACAGAACGCTGATGGAGAGATTGTTCCGGCACATCTCGATGAGCGTGGCCTCGGAAACTCGATCGCGGGAATGCAACGATCGGTTTCTGAATCTCTTGACAAAGCTGCTTACAGACTCTGTCTTCCTCTGCTTCACAGTTAGCAGGGTGGCCATAGATACTTCTGTGTCATCGTCGAAGAATCTGGCCACGAAGAGCCTTTCCATGTCCTTCCAGCAGGTGATGGACCCAGGCTCCAATCTGCGAAACCATTCAAAAGCGACCCCCTTGAGGGTACCAATGAACAGTCGAGTCATAATGGGATCGTTTCCCACTATGTGTCCAGTTTGCGCCTGGAAGTAGTAGATGTGCTGGGTAGGAGAACCCTTTCCATTGAACTGCAGGAGGTCCAGCGGCTCGAACTTTGCCGGGTAGGAGACCGCATCCCATTCAATTGGATACGGTCTGACAACCCCCAGCTTGTTCGCATGCTTCTGGAGCTTCAAGGCGTCGAGTTGACTTTGGAGATCGTCAAACCTCTTGTCTCTTGGGTTATGGCCCGAAGATGACGCTCCTCTAGATGACTCGGATGAGGAGTGAGAAGGAGTAGGCACCCGCTCTTTGTGCTTCAAGGATTTATGCGAAGCCCGCGAAGTCCTCTCTCTCTTCCTCTTCTTCTCGCTCAGGAGCTGCTCCAACATCTCCTTTAGGGAGTCGATGGTTGCTTGTTGCTCGTCGAGTCTCCTGGATATCTCGTCAGGGACATCGGTCATGTGCACATTCACGTGCCTGCCTCGAATTGAGCTTGAAGTCTGCGACGTCGCCGTTGCCGAGCAATCGTCGCCGTCGTGGTCAGAGACGGACGTCAGATCCGTGTAGGCAAACAGAGTGGCCACCCCCATTTGGGCGTGAGCGTGTTGGCGAGGTTCAGGCTGGCGAGGTTCGCCCGTCAGGCGAGATTGGCACAGTGTGCCTGCGCCTGTCTGGCGAGCTGTTGCTTCGCCTTTCTGGCGATCTTGGGCCGTCAGGCGAGCTTGGTGAAGTTCGCTTGTTTGACGAAGCCCTCTTAAACTGCAGAGTTCGCCAGGTGCCCTTGGTTCGCCAAAATTGAGCACCTTGCTCACAGAGTGGGGCTCGCCTAAACTGCTAAGCTCGCCCGATTTGAGCGGTTCGCCAAAAATAGAAACCTGGCTCAAGTGGTTGGGCTCGCCTAAACTGCTAGGCTTGCCCGATTTGAGCGGTTTGCCAAAATCGGGAACCTGGCTCAAAGAGATGGGCTCGCCTAAACTGCTAGGCTCCCCCGGCTTGCCTAAGCCGTTAGGCTCGCCTGATTTGAGCGGTTCGCCATAACCGGGAACCTGGCTCAAAGAGATGGGTTCGCCTAAACTGCTAGGCTCGCCCGATTCGAGCGGTTCGCCAAAAATGGGAACCTGGCTTAAGAGGTTGATTCCTCTCAAGCCTGAATAATAATTCAGGCTGTCGTGGGGGATGAGGTATTGTGCCTCGAGACGAGCGAGAGCTTTTCGTCACCGCTGTTTGGATCTTTTTGAACGATGAGCGTTCATGTCGACGGTGGAGGCGTAGTCTGCGTCGACACGAATGGCTGATTCCTTTTGCACAGGGGTCTGCGAGGATCGTTCATCGATCCACTCAGCAGCCCCTAGACCTGCATTCTCGAATCTCGGCTCGGCCTCAACTGGTTTGGGGGGAAAAGAACCCCCTGCCTCGGCTTAGGCAGATCCCTCAGGCTTGGTTGCCTCGGCCCCTTGGGGCTGGGCCACCCGCACGACTCTGCAACCATCGCGAGATGTATTGCTGCGAGAAGAGGACGATTGTAAGTACCCTTCGAATTTGATCACAAGGGACTCAACAGTAGTCCCTGCAGCAACTTCGTCAGACTGCGCCACCACCAATTCATCTGAATGAACGGATTCTCCCACTGTGGTCGCCATCTTCTGTAGGGTGAAAATTTGATTCTTCCGAAGGAAGGAGTTTCGTTTGTATTTATAAGAAAGCTTATTACAAACTAACAAATCAAATGTTTACAACAGAAGCAGAGGGAAGGCCCTCTTTGTTTTGTGTGGGGACTTTAGGTGGCGATAGGATGCCTCGCTCGGTCGATCGAAGTTGATGGAGAGCTTCAGTACGCAGTAGAAGCTCGAGTCGATGGAGTTCGGGTCTGCTAGTTCACCGACGATCGGGGCTCAGAACTAGGAAGTGGCGCTGCAATGCAAAGGTGATGCAGAGAGCTTGTCGTTGACTCCGTTAGGAGTTGAGAGCCAGTGGTTCAGTTAACTGATTGAATTAATCAATTAACTATATGTGAACCTCTTTCCTGTAGCCGGGCGAGGTTCTTAAATAGAGGAGAGATGGCGTGGCCGCTCCTTGAATCATGGGATGTGACCATACACTGTTGAGAGACATCTTGTCGCTCCTCTGTACTACGAACCGTCACTCGATGGGTTGTGCTTCACGTCCTGTCGCCTAGGAGTGGGAAGGTCCACCCTCGTATGTGAGACAGCGGCTGTCCATTACTCGAGTGGATTGGGCCAGCTCACTGTGCGTTGGCGGTTCCGGCTCTTGACTCAGACAGCCCAGGTGAGCTGCATTTATGAATGTTCAGGTCGACTCGACACCTGCCCAATCATTCGTACTGTGAGCGGTCGCTTGACGGTCTTGGGGTACTGTGCCCTCTCCCTTGATTTGTGGGATTTGATCACTGATGTAACTGTTCCCATACTCCAAGTGGGCAGTTGACAGCGAGCTGGCGAGTCTGCAGCTTGGGTCTGCAGGCGAGCTTAGGACTGCAGGCAGACTTGGGTCTGCAGGCGAGCTTGCAGGCGAACTGGGTCTGCAGGTGAGTTTGGGACTGCAGGCAGACTTGGGTCTGCAGGCGAGTTTGCAGGCGAACTGGGTCTGTAGGCGAGCTCAGGTGCGCAGGCAGACTTGGGTCTGCAGGCAAGCTAGCAGGCGAACTGGGTTTGCAGGGGAGCTCAGGTGCGCAGGCAGACTTGGGTCTTGATCGTGCAGGCGAAATTCGAGCTGTAGGCGAGCTCCTGAGCATGGATCGAAGAATAGGCTGTAACTTTCAAACCATAAGTCGGAATTGGACGAATTATATATGAAAATCGCCTATCTCGACGAGATGGGTTCGCTTCCTCCGTTTCGCTAAATTCCTTACGGTTTGGGAGATATCTGCGTTTTCCCCTTTTTCTGCAGGTTCGCTTCCTCCGTTTCGCTAAATTCCTTACGGTTTGGGAGATATCTGCGTTTTCCCCTTTTTCTGCTATTTCGGGCGAGGTTTTAGCAGTTTTGTTCTGAACTTCTCTGATAAGGATTAAAGGCAATTTTTATTGCCTACAGTCCCCACGACCTACGTCTCCGCTCCTCACCTTGAGGAGATCTTCACTATCACAACCGGGTTTTCTACGTTCACCCGAACAACGTTTACACCTCACAATACAATCACTATGCAATCACACCTCACACACTAAGTGTTGGTCCTAGCACGTGTCCTCCTCCTCAAGTGCTCGGTTACAACCTCTCCCTAGGCACGTCAACCGAGCCACTCCTCTTGGATTCGACCCCGTCTCTCACCACACACTTCTCTCGGTGTACAAGTGTATTACAAGTGAATCCTCACAATTAAGCACAATACAAAGCGTTTGTTCTCTACAATGAATGAGAACGAATTATAAGCTCACTCTCTAAGTTACACAATCCTACAACCCAATTATACTATGAAACCAATAAATGTGTGTGTATAGATATTGAGCTTAGAGTATATAACACACATAATATAAAATCTAAAACTACATTACCCAAGCAATCTTGATCTTCAATTAAGCTTGACTTGGTACACTTGCGGATGAAGCTTGAACTTGATCTTTAACTTGAATTGTATAGGCTTCAACCCGACATTCCGCCAATCTCCATTGGATATCATCATTATAGCGCAATCCATCCTACCTCCAACTACGTTGTTTGTCTATAATACATAGGAATGCACAAACACTAGACAAACAACATTAGTAGTAAATTGTTTGTAAATCATCATCAAAATAAGAAGGCCAACACTTATGAGTCGACTCATGAGTCGACTAATGAGTCGACTAAACATGCACATACCTGAAATGCATAGAAAAACTCAACTTTAAACTGGGTTTAAAAATATCAAATAAATTTCAAAAAATATAAAACTTTAGAAAATGATTGTAAACATGATAATAAACATGTTACAAAAACTGGTTTTCAAAAAAAAACTTCCCAAATGTAAAATATCACCATTTTTCAAAATAGTCCAAAAACATAAAAACTAAACATACATGTTTTTGACATTTGACTTAAACAAACTTTTGAAACTCTACAAAATAATTTTATAGACTTAAAGAAAGATGTAAATTATTGTTATGAAGTCTATAAACAATGAATATAATATTTTGTCAAATGCAATAGAATATGAAACATATGAGTATGTATATGAATATATATTTGTTTTATATCTATTTAGATCAAACCAACTTATCCACATAAAAACAAACATGTATGAATATAAATATTTATTTATATGCTTGTAAAAACTTTGTTTGTGGATAAACCAAAAGCCAAGATGTGTATATATATATAACTATATATATATGTATAGAAAACAATAAAATATGGGTGTATATGATATTGAGCTTAAAGTACTAACACATATAATATAAACTCCTAAACTAAAGTCACCCAAGCTTGATCTTGATTTTTAATAAGCTTGACTTGGTAAACTTGGATGAAGCTTGAACTTGGATCTTCAACTTTGAATAGCAAGGCTTCAACCACTATTCCGTCAACCTCCATTTGATATGATCGTTATGGCGCAATCCATCCATCATCCAACTTATTATTTGTCTATAATAAATAACAAAACACAAACACTAGACAAATAATATTAGATGTAAATTGTTTGTTAAATCATCATCAAAACAAGAAAGCCAACATAGTTACCATAATGTAAGTAAAAAAAATTAAAATTGATATTTTTCTTTTCTCTATATAGTGGCACGACTCTGCAAGTATCCTTATTTGAGGATATGACTACTAACGAAAGATCAATTTTTAAGAACACGATCAAAGATAAGCATGTAATAGTACTGTCAGGATATGACTACTAACGAAAGATCAATTTTTAAGAACACGATCAAAGATAAGCATGTAATAGTACTGTCAGAGTTCAAGATCACGATCAAAGATAAGCATGTAATAGTACTGTCAGAGTTCAAGATCTTTAAATATAAAGGTAACATATTTTGCAACTAAAATTCTTATTAAAGGTCACTAAATATAAAATTTATCTTATACATGTCTCAAATTTGTATGAAAGATATGCATGTCATCGTAAATTGTGTTCACGCCTTGTGCCTTTGGATTTCACCTCTTATAAAGAACTACATGCTACCTTTTATCTTATTAGCCTCTTAAAAATATGATAATAGTATGAAAAACAATTTGTATTTAATGCAATTATAATAATATTAATAGTATAATAATTGTAATAGTGTTTTTAAATTAATTTAATAATTATACAATTTAGTAAATTATTTACTAATAGTATAATAACTAATTATTAAATTAAAATGTAGTTACTAATAGTATTATAAATATGCTATGTATAATATTATTATATTTAAAAGAGAAGAAATTATTTAATATAAGATAATTATTTTAATAAATTATAAATAAATTATAATAATTATCCAAAATTATAATAATTAATCATACAGTTCTTTATACATAGTTTTATCATATAATTTATTCATTTATACAAAATTATGATTGATCATAATTTATATTACTATGCAAGTCATTTCATTATTTTGTAGCCAACAACAAAAATTGAAAAACATAAAACAAAAGAAGTATGCTCTCGTGCAAAAAAGTATGAATAAATTATAATAATTATCCAAATCGTAATAATTAATCATACAGTTCTTTATACATAGTTTTATCATATAATTTATTCATTTAAATAAAATTATGATTGTTTATAATTTATATTACTATGTGTAGGCGTCAAAAAATGCTGAAAAGATATCCAAATACAGCTCAAGAGAAAATCATTCAATAGAACACAAGTATAGACTGTCTCGCACGCGAGACAGGCTTTGCTGTCTCGCTGTGCGAGACAGACTTTGCTGTCTCCCCCGCGAGACAGACTTTGCTGTCACTGTCTGGAAGTTGAGGATTTCCGAGACAGTGTTTACTGTCTCGGAACCCGAGACAGTATTTGCTGTCTCGGCCGCCGAGACAGCAAACACTGTCTCGGAAGCACAGTTTGTCCTAGGGGCTATAAATACCCCCCTGAGGTTGATTTTTGAAGGGGCTGATCATTTTTGAGCACTTTGGAGCAGAAAGAGCAGAGTTCCTGAGCTTCTGGCCATTCCTTGAGATTCGAGCTTTGACTTGATCTTAAGAAGAACGACTATCTTACTTTGATAAGATCTCGTTTCAAATTCTCACTTCGATAAACGAAGGAAGAATCATTAAACCCCTCACGATTCAATCAGAATCTATGATTTGGTGGTCCACGAGTCAAAGCGCTCCCTGCACAGGCAAAGATCCCACGCAAGCAGCGATCCAAACAACGATCCTGCGTTTGTTTCTCAAGAGTTGTAATTTTTATTTTGTTGTGTAAAAGAAGTCTTATAAAAAGACTATCTCTTTTGAATTTGTTGTAATCGACTGAAGATATAATGAATTCCACAACGAAACCAACTTTTGACGCAAACATATATAACCTGGCATTTTCTATAAATGTTCCCATAAGTAGCCAGGGACATTTTCAAGCTAATGAATGCCAATGGCATGTTTTGCTTAAGAGAAGCTTAAATCAAGCATCACATTTTGATAAAATGCAGCTCATGAACAACATTGGAGCTTTTTATGTAAATAATCAACATGATCAGGCAAAGTGGTCTCTCACTTCTACAGGGGTATTCTCAGTCAAATCCTTATACATATTTCTCAATTCCAGAGGCATTCAATCCCATATTTACAAAGGCATATGGAATCCCCTACTACCGAGCAAGGTCCAGTTTTTTACTTGGTTATTGTTCAATAACAAATTGCACACTAAGGATGTTCTAATTCTAAAAGTTTGGCAAGGTGATACATTATGCAACTTTTGTGGTTTGGAAGATGAATGTCGAGAACATCTTTTCTTTTCATGCCCTTTATCATTGCAAATATGGAAACATTTTCAAAAGTATGAGTTATATTTTCAATGGCCACATACTTTCATGGAGCTTCTACATTCTGTAGAACATTTAAAAGGCATGCATGGACATATCTGGCGTCTGATTTTTTCTGCTACATGCTGGAACATATGGATTTCAAGAAATAAGCTTATTTTTTATCATACTCCTCTCTCATACAAATCCATTATTAATCAAATTATTTCTGGAATTTATGAATGGACAGGTGCAAGAAAAGGTTCGGTGGCTCAACGTCTATCTAAAAAACTAGAACATCATCCAATCAGCAAAGAGAATGTTTAAGAAAGCTTGGAGGATACACAGGAAGTTGATTTTGGAGATCTTTTGAAGTCTTTTTGTAACTCTTTTGTTTTTGAACAGTTATGTTGTTTTTAGTCTTATGTTTTGTTAGTCTATAGAAAATCTAATTCAAGTAAATATATGTATGGCTGGCTTTGGTTCTTTCTTATATCTGTGTCAACAATGAGTGACGGCAAGGCCAACTCCTCATCTTCACAGATATCTGAAAGAAGAAAATTATACGTCCCTATTTAGTTGAATTTTATTTTTTATCTACCAACATTTGGATACAATTCGTATCCTACTTTTTGTAACTATAACATATATATTTTAATGAACGGGGAGCATCCCCTGTTTTTCTGTCAAAAAAAAAAAAAAAAAATTGGTCTGACCTTGGTTATTGTAACATCTAAGGCCATGCTGTTTTTATAGGTTTCGTACGCTCTTGATCTTGATATATTTTCAAAGCGCATTAGGTCAAGCACTTCACTTATCAAAATATTAACGGGAAATATATTTTAAAATTATATATCAAGCTTCCAAAATTAGTCCACCTGAAATGAAATTCGAAATATTCTACAAGAAAGTAAGAACGCTCTTGAAGGGTTTAAGTTTAAGCTCTGGACGCGAGGGTAGCCGGTCCTCAAAAGGAGCAATGCGTGGGCCTCCCTTGGATTGGACCTAAGGTTGGGCCTTGATTAACTTTAACATGTCTAAAGTGTTAAGTTGCAGCGTCAGTCTAAAATAATTATTATTATAGAGAAGATAATAAAGCAAATAACAAACTACCATTTATTTGTACTTCTTGTACTCTATGTTCTAAAACTTGTGATTCAATAAGGATATGGTGGGATCAGAATCTGGCAGATCTAATTGGACCACTTGGTAAATAAGCCATCAAAAATTATAGAACTTGTGATGAGGCAGTTGCACTAGGGTTGCAAAAAAATCCATTTTGGAGGATTTATCTGTACCGTATTTGTTAGGCTACGGATATGGTTACTAATATCTATATTTAATAGGATATGGTTTCAAATACTAATATGCAATGAAATATCTGGACCCATGCAAAATATCTAAGTATATGTCGATCATACAGTTGCAATTGTTTTAATCCTTAGATGAATGCATTTGAAGTTGATTTTAATAATCAAGAGATCTAATCCTGATTTTTCAGATATAACAAACATGATAATAAACTCTATTGTATCTTATGAACTACCAGTTTGCTTCCTCATTTTATATGTGATCGGTGTCCGATTTTAGTGAATGCGTATGAGCTCTCCTTACCAAGATATATGCATATCCGTATGCGTGATTAACAGGTAGATAAGGGTATGGTAAATATCATATCTGAGCATTATCCGAACTGTTTGCACCCCTGTTACATTGGAGCATTTGGATCTTATCATTCTTACCTTTTGATATTTTACGCGTAACTTTTTTTTTTGGTTTTGTTTTGAAAGTAAAAAAGAACGAAAGAAAAGAAGGGTCATACTCAACATTTCTCTTCAAATAAAAATGAGCTCAACCAGCAATACAAGCTCACTTTATTGCTGCGTACCTAGAACATGATGCTCACAAAATTGAGTCAAAATGCATGACTGCCCTCTTCCTCATATTGGCTTCTCTCAATTCCAGGAAGGGAAAATTTGCAAAATAGACCGTTTTTATAAAGTAATTAGCGAAATAGATCACTTTTGAGGGTAATTAGCAAAATAGACCTCATTTTGACAAAAGAGGTCGATTTTGAAAAAATGACTTCAGAAAACATACGGGACTACTAGTCCCGTATGTTTAAAGCTAACTAATCTAATGATTAGTGCACTAATCATTAGATTAGATAGCTTTAAACATACGGGACTAGTAGTCCCGTATGTTTTCTGAAGCCATTTTTTTAAAATCGACCTCTTTTTGGGCCTATTGGCCAAAAAGATGTCTATTTTGCTAATTACTTTTAAAAGTGGTCTATTTCGCTAATTACTTTATAAAAACGGTCTATTTTGCAAATTTTCCCTTCCAGGAATTTTCCTCAAAACATAAATAAATAAATAAAATCTAGCAAGTTAGTTTCCTCATCGTCTTAATGAAAAGATGCTATATTCTAAAGTATTAAGCAAATTAAAAATATGCAAACCAACCTCAATTTCATGTACTCAACAATATATTATATACATCATAGTATTTGTGTATAACCTACTATGGTTTCTCTCTCTTTCAAAAATGACCCTAATGATATTATTTTTTTTAAATTCTCTTCCTCCTATATATAAACTACCATCAATGAATCTGATTCGCTAAACAGCTGGTGGTCCAATATACTAATCAGATCCACTTGATACTTTCTCGCCTCTCTCTATATTTATGTATATAATATGCCTCTCCAAACTCATATTTGCAACACAAATTAAGAGTTCAATGACCAATCAAACTTCTGATAAGCTATAACAACAGGACCTCCATCATCAAGCAGGTGAGTCAATAGTCCAGCTTTCGTTGCATCCAAATAGTTGAGTATCCACTTCAACATCTTCTCCTTCTCCTGCCCAAAATCGACATCATACCATTTCATGATCTTGCTGAGATACACCGTTCTCTTGCTCAGATCAACATCAATTCCTCCATTGCTGAAGAACTCTCTTGCAGAATATCTTAGCTCGGTTTCGACCCCCTGTGCAGTGAAAAACCTCACAGCCGGGCATGATCGCGTTCCATTGCAGAGGCCAAAGTGTATCAGAGGGTTTAACTTTGGTAGAGCCACCTGGGTTTTATTTGAGCATATACTAAGTTTAGTACTAAGAATTTGATAGAGATCATTTTCTAAATCATAACACGTTTAGTATATATAATGGGTAGATTTATCTTGAGTAAAAAAGCACAAATATGATTGAAAAAGTAGATTCTCTACGAAAATGGCTTCAGAGGTTATCCAAATCCAAAGATGAAAACCATGATATGTTTAATTGATTGTAAGCATATTGTAAGTCATGGATTTTAGTCTTAGTCCTATATATCATTAAAAGAAAAAAAAAATTCAGTTGAGAGATTACTACTCAGATGGTCGCGTGCGCATTAACATACATTGTGTAATTCACACTTGTTTTTCACTTTTTACTCGAGATAAATCACAAACATCCACTAAATAGATTAAATGAAGTGATCTCTACATTGTATTTTAACAGCAGAGAGCCCAAATCAGTAAGTTATATATGAGTTCATTGTAAGTAGCGTCAACGGCGTGTAATCAGCTTCCAATTTGATCTAGGGAAGTGACATTCAATTTATCTGGTGGTTCAGTTACATCTATCCAATCAAAAAATGAGAATTGAAAATAGAGAATAGGGTTAATTGCGGATGCACCTCGCATAGTATCACTATTTTGAGCTTATTACCACTCTAGTTTAGTGAATTTTTTTGACAATTTTACCCTCAAAGAAAGACAAAATGTTTTTCATAAATAGTCCCCCTAAGGGTAAAAGAGTTAAAAAAATCAATCATGGGTCCAAGTAGGCCCCTGAGGATAAAAGAGCCAAAAAAATCAGGGGGTTTATCTGCAACGAGAAAACTAGTGCGGTAAGTTAAGACAACGATAATAGAGCGGATTATCTGCAATTAACCCTAAATCAAATATTGGAATTGGACTCACAAGAGAAAAAGTCTAATGAGTACCTCTAATCGCTTGTCATTAGCACTGAATGGCTTGACAAAAGAGTAAGGCTGCCTCCTGTTTGATCTCAGGATACCATTCTTGATGGTAGACAAGGAGTAGGGATACCCTCCCACAATGTACTGGAATTCGTTGAAGAATGCCCTGCGGTCAATGACTCCAGGCTTTCTTTCGACTCTGCTCACTGCATGAATCACCATGGCATTGTACAGATTCAAGAAGAAGGCCATTGTCTCATCCACAGAGAGAGTGAATATGTCCACCCTTTGCAGATCTTGCACTAGATTTACATATCTGATAATAAAACAAGTATTGCACACTGTTTATATTTAAAATAACTATGGTACACCCACCAAATCTCATTATTTACAATAAAATTTGATGATGTGCTTAGCTCATATTGATTTATATGTTTTGTAAGTTCTGCAAATGAACAATAATTCATTCTTGTATAACCTTTAGCTTAAGAATTATCAGATATTTTAGCTAGATTTTTTACGGTCTACTTTTCAACACTTATAAAATAGAAAATATTCATAAAAATGCATGATTTCTTGTTTGCAGAAGTTTTCTAACATGTACAAAATACCTTCTAAACTCTTCGCTCGCAGCAATACGAGGATAATCTAAATGGCGCCTATCATCTGATGCATAAGCCTCAAGTAGGGCTGACATTAGCTTTGCGAGCCTCTGGCCAACGACAGACACAGATTTGGGCTCGTCATCGTTGGTTGCTCCTCTAAAATTGAAGCATTTGGGAATGATTGGGTCATGCTCCAAGAATCGGTAAAATTGGTTATGCCCATCCTCAAAATTATCTTCCCTGTAAAATTTTGCACATATGTAGTAAATAATTAGTCTACGTAATTCAAATGAGATTGAACTGAATAGTAATCTGATCTGTTGAAAGGAGTCACCTGAATACATGGTGTATGTAATGCTTTCTTGCTAGCTCTCTTCCAATCTCAACAGCCTGCGGTAAGTAACGTAATTAGAGCCCCTTAGTTAAGTAATATTTGCTGTGCAGAAAATGATGCTTCTTTGACCTCTTTTTAGGATTTCAGGATGTATACTTTTATTCCTTTAGAAACCACATCTCAAGTTCAAATTTACTTTATTTTTCGCAATTTACATTTTCATCACGCAGAATTCTTTTATCTTATAAATAACAAAGTTAAAAATATTATTTAATTTATTAAATTGTGTTCCCATTTGAATATCCTCTTAAGTGTCAAGCTAATGGGAAAGTGTTATCTATTTGTAGTTTGATTTGATGTGTGATATTGCTTATATTTAAAAATTAAAAGTCAACTTGTTCTCAAAAACAAAATAAAATAAATAAAAGTCAACTAGGTGACTACATTTTGACATAGATTAAGACAAAATAGTTGAGAAAATGATTAACTGAAAATTTTAATAGATGAGAGGCACACATTAATTTACCCTGTTTTCTAGCCATATTACATAAGCAAAATTGGCTAAGATATCTAGTGTCTCTGCCTGCGATGATTACCAGTTGCAGGGCACGCTAATTATAAATTTGTGCATCTTTCCCTTTTTAAAAATAAATTCCATATTTGCATAATATTATTATTTTAATGATGTTCTCAATAGTTCATATTAAAGAATTTTGATGTATAAGTAGGATGCTTTATTGAGTCAAATACTCTCAACCTTAAAGTAGATAATAATAACAGATCATTCTCAATCATAATTGGTAACATTTAACAAACAATTTATAAGTCATATTAACAAACAATTACAGTCTGTTTTGAACTACACATGAAGATAAACACAATATATGGTACACATTAGTCATATTTAAATTTTAATTATAGTTATAGATATTATCGGATAGATATGATCGAAGAAGGGATATCTTGCTTATCGCTAAGATGCTTGAGAAAATACTCTGTGATAGGACAAAATCATGCGGCTTCCTTGTGAAAATAACCATGAAAGCGTCAAAATAAAGAACAGTTGCCTGATATTAACTATGACACAAGTTTTAATTTTTAAATAATTTCTGTAAAGATCCAAATTTTACTTGTCCCTCAGGATCCCGACTCCTGAACTGGGACCCGCAAACCATGACCCACCGAACAAAATCACGCCTGCAGAAACGCTTTCTGGAGATCTCCCACCAAAAAAGCTATAAAATAAGGCTTATTTGCACTTTAATACTCCGGAGTTTCATCATTGATGCTCCAAAGATTTCAAATTTGACAATTTGATACTCCAAAGCTCTAATTTCGTTACCTCACTTTTCCCAAACTGAAAACTAGAATTTGATCAGAAAATTGTTTCTCGTACCCATTTTGATGTTGATATTCACGAACAAAATTAACATCAATGTTTTACGAACTTCGAACATCAAGTGTCATGCTAGCAAAGAGAGAAGCTTTGAGGTATTGAAGTGCAAATAATCCTTAAAACAATCACCACATCCAACAGAAAACACGCCAACAGATGAAAAAATTGCCAAAAAAAAAAAAAACACACCTTTTTCCTCCCGCAGTCCATTTGCAGTATGATGGCCTCAACCATCTCACTCCCAGAAAAGCAATTCCTCACCATCTTCATCCTCAAAATCCGATCCCTAATCGGCAACCTCTGCCTCAAAACCCTAACGATCCCGATCAGCCCATCAACCCTCCTCCTCTTCACCTCCTCCTCATCATCGAACCCGTAGACCGGCGCCCTCGGCGCGCTCTCAGGGCACTTCACCCCCCCAATCTCCTTCAACCTCCTCTCGAACTCCCCGCTATTTCTCAGCGAATTAAAGACCACAACCCCTCCCAACAACTTCTCGTTGATGAAAATCTGCGGAACGATCAGGCTCCCCGACCTCTCCTTCAGTTCATTCTCCCTCTCGGGGAACACGTCGAGGTTGATCTCGACGAAAGGGAGGTTATTTTGCCGGAGGAACGTGCGGATCGAGGTGGAGTCTCGGCAGCTGGATCGGGAGAAGAAGCTGATCTGGCATTTGATCTGGCTCCTCGAATTGTTCCGTTGGTTGACGATTACTCTGATGCCGGAGAGGTTGAACTCGGTGATGGAGCCGGAGTCGTCGCTGGAGGCGGCGGCGGTGAGGGAGGAGATTTGCTTGGTGATGGCGGAGGAGAGGCTGCTGCTGCGGTGGCGGAGGAAGTTTCCGATGGTGGAGATGGAGAGGTCGATTTGGCGGAGTCTTGTGGGCCGACCGAGTGGGCCTTTGGAAGGGCCTGGCGGGGCCTCGGGCTGCGGAAGTGGGCGGCGGGTGTAGGCCTGGGTTTTCTCGGGGAACTCTGAGGAGGAGGAGGAGGAGGAGGAAGAGAAGAATCGCCGACGTTGAAGATGATGAAGAGTCGAGGGTTTCTTGATCGTTGGCTGATTCTTGAGGGGTTCCTCTTGTTTTCTCTTCTCCCATTGGATCGATTTGATGCTGCGGAGAGAATCTAGAGAGAGAAAACAAGATTTTGGAGAATCTAGAGAGAGAGTGTGAAGTGGTGGAGAGAGAAATGAGGGGCGTTGGGGGTTTAAATGGAGGGATTAAGGGACAAATTGGAATTGGATCGGGCCTAATTTTCTAAAAACAGAATGGGTCAAAACTATTTAAGTATCTCTCTTTCTACGTGGGCTCAGTCGCCGGCTTAGCTCGTGCTGACGATAATACCCTTGGTTGAGGGGCAGTGGGTTGGTTTGTTGTGTAATTACGGGAGGGAGCGAAGGGGTGAATGGGGAGAGGAGAACGGGGGCTCTAGGCGCTTGTTGGTATTGTAACGGTACTTTTTGTAGCTTTCTGTAAGGCGGCGCAATCGGAGAGTGCCAAGTGGAGGAAGTTACGTGGGCCTTACTATTTCCCCCCCATTTAAATACATAAATTTTTGTATAAGTTTATGTATATTTGATTTTTCATCATGTAAAGTTAGTGTATGAAATTTATTTAGGGGGGGTTATTCATTGGTGTAAAAAATGGGATAATGGGATAATTTTTGGAATACCACTTTTTGGTGTTATTCATTGGTGTAATTAGAACTGGGGTAAACTTTATAGTGTTATTGGTTTGTTGGGATAATTTGGGGACAAATACCCCACTTCTCCTAAAATTACCCTAACTATATAAACACTTCACATCCCCACCCTCAAAATTTACCCAAAAAAGAGAGCTGGAACAAATGGGGGTAATATTTGCCCTCTTCTTCCACGTCGTCACCAGCCTCTCCTCCTCCCTCCGCCTATCACCGTCCACGGCGCCCCGACCTCTTCTCCTCCTCCGCCGCCCTCCGCCACGGCGAGCCCCGCACCGGCCTCGCTCATCCTCTCTGTCGGCGCCTTCGTCTCCGCCTTCGTCGACCCGCCGAGTCTCCACCTTCGTCGAGCCCCGCCTGAGTCTCCGCCTCCGCCGAGGCCCCTCCTGAGTCTCCTCCCCCGCCTCGGCAACGGCGCTGAGCTCGTAAGGATCAAGCGACACGGTGAGATTCTCAATTCCTCTCAATCTTTAAAATATTTTGTTTAATTCGTAGAGAGCTGGATTTATTTTGATATTTTCCGTTAAAACAGCGGTGGAGGTTTTGGCGACGGGAGGAAGATCGCGGTGGGGGTTTTGGATCGAGCCGGGAAGCAGGGGGAAGAGGAGTTCAAGATTGAGGTTTTCGATCGGTTCTTGATTCTTGGTTATTTGGTGTTTTTGATTGCGATGTTTTGCCCCTTTTGGTGATTTATCATGATTTCAGCTTGCTTATGCTTGATATGGGGCCAAATCAAATAATGTTAATTGTTAATTATCCTATTACCCATTACTCAAATTGTCCCATTACACCATTTTACCCCACTTTATCCCACTCAATTATCCCATTGGGTAAAATTACCACATTGGAACAATTTACCCCAATTTACCCCCCCCCCCCCCCTTAGTGGATTATATTTACTGAACGAGGGGGACAATAAATCACTATATTCTCCGAGAACTATTATTCAATAGGGAGGCGCTACAGGCACACCTCCGGCCACACCTCCGAGCACACCCCAATCTAGCTACAGTACAGGGGGCCCCACTTGAGATTTTTAAAAAATCTCAAGTGGGACGCCCTGTACTGTAGCTAGGGGGGTGTGACCGAAGGTGTGCCGGATGGTGTGCCTGTATCATTTTTCTGTCCAATAAATGTGATCCCAACATCTCCTCTAGAAATAAAGTGATTTAAAAAACCATAAAAAGAGCTGTTAAAAATTTCAATTTGTTTCGTATCGTTCTCGAAAATGGCATAGGATATCTTACTTGTACGTAAGAGTCCTTATAAAATCTGTACTGGATATATGAAAATGGATGATTACTTTAAATTAAATAAATTCAAATTAAGACCAGCAAAATACCATGGTATAGTAGTGACGACTTTTGAGGTTCGTCAGTGAACCTCTCTTATTTGCCACGTGGCGGACCAATCCCCGCGTATATAGCCGAGATTGAAGAAGGTTTCCAAGTCGTGAGGGCCGGTACTCGATTGGATCGCAGTCCGCGGGGTTGGCCCATGATGCTAATCTTCATCCCCACTTTTTTTTTTTTCACTTTGTTTTGAGGAGGTCTTAAACGTCTTTGACGGTTGGCGTGTTTTTGCAAATTTACAAAGATGTATTTTTCTTTGAGTTACAAATTTCAAAGGCTCGTTCGATGTTGAAACCGTCAGTGGTAAGAGTCATCCGACTCTTGGTGCGTGAAGGCTTGAGGCTTGTTACAGTTATAGACAAGTCCTAATTTTGGACGCGACTAATAAATGCAATTGTAGATGTAGCTGCAATTTTACCTATATTTGTCGCCATCAAATTAAACAAATTTAGCTACATAATCTTACTTGTAATCTATCTAAGTTGGGGGAGAAAAGAGAAAGAAAGTTTGAAACTATGACACATCAAACAATTAAGCACCTAAAATTATAACTTCAAATTTAAAGAGTGAATTTTTTTTAAAAAATTGAACCAAACAATCGCAAGTTGCATTGTAATTACAGTTGTAGCCGAAGCAATAAAGTTTTTCATTATAATACCCCAGGACAAAAGATGGAGACTCGATAGATATCGGTAGGTTTGTGGGCATATAACATCATTTGCATAGGATACTATAGTTTCTTTCTAGTCAACATTCATCAATATTTGATATATGAAAAAGAAACGAGGATTAAAAAAACTTAAGAGAAAATAAAATAGGTTTGTTGTTCTGAACAAGTAGCTAACTTTAATACGAGAGAGATGCTTAAATCCAACCACATGATTATGAAAAGTTGGAAGAAATATTATCATACAAAAAACCGACTTTCAGCTCTCCAGTCCTATCGGCTATCGGACGCATCGTTCAGTCCTATCAACTTTAATACGAGAGAGTCGCTAAAGAAGTTTTTAGCGTCGGAACTTTTAGCGTTGCTAAAACATCTTTAGTGACGGAAATTTTCGTCGCTAAAGATGTTTTTAGCGACGGAAATTTTCTGTCGCTAAAAACTCGTTGGTAAATTTAAAGCAATGGAAAATTTTCGTCGCTAATACATCCATTTCTGTCGGTAAAAATGTTTTGCCTACGGAAATATAGCGACGGAAATTTCCGTCACTATATGTCATGTTATAGCGACGGAAAATCCAGTCGCTATATTTCCGTAAGCAAAACCCCATTTTCTAGCGGTGAAAGGATTTTCAAATGAAGAAGAAAAAAGGAGGGGGAGAAAACTATTGTTATGTGGCCTTTGCCATCAATTTGAAGGAAACAAAGGGTGAAAACAAAAAATATGTAAGGGGGGAACAACAAAATAATGTAGGGATAGCACCACATATAAAGAGTCAAGACTACTATTAATAGATATTAAGAACCATATAACCCCAATGTCATTATTTAACCAGTGAATGACGCAGGATTATACTAAGTAATAAACATTTCCTATTAATTTCCAGAATGACCTAATAAAATAGCTACTTTCCACTTTAAATTTCTAATAATTATCCGGATATGACACTAATAAGTTGACAAAGTATTCAATAAGGGCTTGTTTGGATTGAGGAGAATGAGGGTGAAGGGAAGTTAGGGAAACCATTCACCTCCATTCACCTTGTTTGAGAACACTTAGGAGGTGAAGTTAATTCACCTCCATTCACCTTGGTTCACCCCCTAATAGTTTAAAAATTGTTACCCTCCAAATTGGGGTGTAACCAAGGGGAAGGGAATTCCCTTCCCTTCCCTTCACTCAGTTTCCCTTAACTTCCCTTCACCCCCTACGAATCCAAACAGGCCCTAAGTGATCTATTTGTGAAAAGAAAGCAAGTAATCCCGATTTTATTATTCTGTTTTCACGCACCAATTTAGCTTGATTTGGTCCTCGTAGCACAAGATTTGAACATAAACAAATTGCATGGAGCAAATTAACCACTTGATCAACATGTGATCTTTCATAATGACTAGTTAATTGCAACATACATCACATATGAGAGCAGTGGCGTAGCCAGTAATTTTTTTTGCCCTGAGCGAAAAATAAAGTATGTTAATAATTGTAGAGGTTTTACATATATTTACATAAAACATTACATGATCAATTCTTTTTTTTTTTTAAAACACTAGTGAGAGCTTTCAAAATTGTACCCGTGGAGAAAATGAATATACTAATTGACATTCTGATTCTATGTCAAGAGATCACATCTGACGACAAGTTCCAAATTGTTGGCTTGTGAACTATTAATGTAATATTAAGATAACAAAATCATTACTTGTGCACATTTTTCTTCGAATAATATATCAAACTGAACAAGCCAATGCTAATTGGTGTTTGTGATCTTTGTACAGGTGGTGGCCTTCGGCCACTTTCTTGCCCTGGGCAGCTATCTAGGGTAAGCCTACTCCGGCTACGCCCATGTATGAGAGTCCAAGTGGAAGAGCACGAGAGTTGATTTAGTTTGGTTCAAACCTAATCAAATAGACTTGGTAATGCGGTGAAAGGAGCCTCTCCTTTTTTAAAATTTTTAATTTTTAATTTTATTTATTTATTGTTACACAAGCATGATATATTGAACAATTCAGTCTAAATTTTTTTGTAATCGTCTTAACCTAATAACAAGGTGCCGTGAAGACAAAGGGGGAAAAAACATAGAGCAGGTGACAAAGGATAATTATAAACATAGGAGTTTACACCCTGACACTAATGGAAAAGTTTATATGAATCATGAAAGTCGTAAAAGATTTATGTATTTCTCGTTATGCAACTCCTAAAGATTACTTTACTTAACATCTAACATTCTTGCAAAAGTGCAAATTCCGCTAGCCCTCGTGAAGTTCCAACTTTTTGCAGTAAACTCCTATCAACATTCAAAATAGCAATAAACCCCCATTATCTTTAGTGTAAATTACATTAAACCCCAACAACTTTCAAAATGCCTTGTTATGTTGTTTTATGGTTCTAATCATATGAGGGTTATCTGCGAAATAGAAAAGTTATAGTATGATTTTGAAAGTTCACAGGGGTTTACTGCAAAATGCTGAAACTTCATGGGGGGTTTAGTGTAAAACACCCTTAATTTATTATTCTCTATTGTGGCCTGAGATCACACAGGGCAAGTTGGACAAAGGTCCCTAGAGCTTTCGTAAATTGCTTGATTCTCAAATGCTGTTGTTATCTGCGCTATAGCATGATTTTAATACTAGAAAGCTGCCCTGAGAGTTTGATCTAATTTGCTAAGATCTAACTTATGAAGTTAAGCTAACACAATATTAGTTCCCCTGCAGTCTCATCAATATGGCGGTATTCTCAGCACAAACTATGCCTAGCATTTGGATGTTTAAGGTATCTTATCAGCTAAAATAAAAATTCTTAGGACTTCTGATTTGTTAATGGAAAAAAAAATGTAAAATTGAGCGCCACCGGTGCATTCTCTGCAAATCTCAATCTGAATCATCACAATAAGATGTTCTTCAGTTTATACACATGGTTAACAAAAGCATAAATGAAGGGCTGATGCAGGCAAAAGATTATCAGAGAGTCCATATAACCATAACATAACATTGTGCAATTCCATCACAACTCAAATAAAATCAGATACACACGGGTTGACGAAATAGGATATAAGGTTTCCAATGAGATTCCCTTCAAGTTTGCCAAAAGCCTGGAAGTCAGAAAAACCAGTTACAATGGGGAAGTTTTGTACCAAAATCTCAAGCTGCGGGCTTATCTTCAGCAGCCGTGGCTTTTCCTCAGCGGCGGCTTCAAAAGTTTCTCCAGGAACAAGATCAGGTACGTCCTCATCATCCTCCTGAGCCGCAGCGTTTGCATCAGCACCAGGTTCCTGCTTCTGAAACTGTGCTGCAAGCTTCCTCAAGTTGTCTAAGTTATCAGGACCTTGAAAATGAAAAGTGTCCATCAGCAGTTAACTCTGGAAAAGAAAATATTTTGTTTTCTTCACGAAATTGAAGATTAACCCTCAACTCGGTTATTAGCAATTATCTAGAATGAGATTGGCGATTTGAAGGAGAAATTGCAGATAATGCCTCTCTCCGCCACAAATAGAGTGATGTAAATGCTACTAAACAAGTTGAAGGGTACCAAATGCCAATGAATGTAAGATATGGGGAGTCATCTGCAATTTATCTTTTTTTTTTCTTTTGCAGTCAAAAGAAATCATACATGTCTTAGAAGACGTGAAAATTAGATAAAACCAAGTCTGGAGTAAGCTGTAATTAGAAGGATAAAGTCCCCCGAAGGATGGTAGGATTCACAAAGATACCCCCTAGGATCTCAAACAATTGGGCCCGTTTGTTTTAATTTCTATGAAGTTAACTTGGATACCAAAACAGTGATAACAACGTATGACAATCATCAATATTCTTAATAAACATGTATATAATTATTAAATTGAAATTTGATGATTACATAAAAAATATTGATGATTGTTTTAATAGAATTGAAAATGAGGAGGGAAATTGTCAGTTTTTCAAACATCAAGAGCATTCTTTTTAATCATTCCTATAAATTATAGGTGAATTTTATATAACAATTTACGCTAATTAGAAACATGGTGCAGAAACTAATACGGCCGACAAGCAATAAAAAACTACATATTGATTGCGAACTTTAGACTATCAGCTAAAATAAAGATTCATTAGTAACAACGCTTAAGAGAAGAAGATACCTAGCTGGTTGAAGATTGACGGTAGAATATCCTGCAATCCTGCCGTTGGCGATTCAAGTGAGGTCAGTGAAAGCAAAGGCAAATAAAATAGACAGCTCAAGATCAAATAGAAACTTAATTCAAAAAAAATTCCCATTGATCAACCACTTGAAATTCCCATTGATCAACCACTTGAAAATTCAATCAACAATGATTAAATGAGACAAGAAGGAAAACAAGTCTAAACAACGGGTTAGATGCTGCTTGCATCAGCAATCATGTAAATTACTAAATGATCATTAAGAGCAGTAACTATCGGTAAAGCACTATAATATCAGTATAATATTTGTTTAAAAATCAGGTTATTCAAATTTTCCTTTTTGATTAAATATGGGAATAGGAGATGAGAGTACTTCTTGTCTGCGAAGAACCACTGACCACCCACGTATTGGCTGCAATTGAAGCTTGCACTGATGAAAAACAAAATGTTAAGTCAGCACACATGGAAACATCACCATAATTCTTCATATTACACAAGTTCTTACTCTACCTTTGGGATTCACAAATTGGATAACTGAATCATCCTTAAAAATGTTAACCTCTTCAATAGCAGGGATTGTGTTTACCCCAATCCTTTTCAAAGTGCTTTGAAGCCTTTTATCATCTGTGCTAGTGGTCTTGTGAACAGCCTTCTTCTTCCTGATTGAAAGGCATGGGAAAAAAACACAAAGAAAGAAAATAAAATCAAACAAATTGAAGGATCTCAAACTAAGTATATTCCCCAAAATATACAAAATAAAATTAAATAGATTGATTTTGGGAACAAGATAGTTGCATCCCAAGATTCAGTATTAGTCCTGTTTGCGCTAAGGTACTTTCTCGTTAATGGAGCAAATAGTAGGATCCAGATTTTAGGAATCATAATAAAGATAACCAACTCGTCGAGATAACCTTTTCCTTCTCTTTTTCTTTCACTTGGTACAAACACTTAACATAGTGATCTACACTTCCTGCCAATTATTAACAAAAAACAAGAAATTTATCCAGAATCCACCTTAGCATTTGAGATATCAAGAGATTTTTCAGAAGACTGTTCCACAGACATTAAACATCCTAAATTTTCTGTCATATCACAAGTTAAAGTAAGAAAACTCCCAAGACTACATTGTGGAAGGGAAGTGGAAATTAACAAAGTACCTGCGCATGCTACCCTTTCCACCAGTGCGAACTGCTCCAGCCATCTTGATGAGCTTCTCTCTATCCATCTACATAGTAAAAGAAATATTAAAGGTGAAGTAAAGTTCAATATATTTGAGTACATAATTTCAAAAGTCAAAAAAATAGTCGTTCTAAGGATGCAGAGTTAATTCATTAAATAAGAAGTACACTTAGGGGAACTAATTAAACTACATAGCCTACTCAGGTGACCAAGGTAGCTCCTATGGGGCCTATAAGTGCTAGTTGCAGCCTTTGCACTCAAATATTTGGAGATTGCATTTTTTTTAATTACTTTTTATTAAAAAAGATATCTATTGGGGTGCAGATTGGAACAGAATAAGAGTGATAGGATAAAACAAGTCGATTAGAATAGTGTTATTGTCCGTAAGAACAGTAACTACCAGAACTGTTGTCTTTTTAGAATAGCTTTACTGTATAATTGGTTCAGATTAGGGTTTGATTCTATTTGATATATTTTATCTATCCTTTTGTTAAAGCTATTTAAAAACTGAGATTCAATGAAATAATAAAATAGTGAAAAGAACGAGTTAGGGTTTGTAATCCTGAGGACTTGATATTTTGTTCCCTGTCTCTTCTTTCCCTTTCCATCTTTTTCACTGTCTTGAGTAACTTCCAAGTCAAAATTTCCAATTTTGCACAAACCAAAGACCATTTAAAATATATTATTTTCAAGTGAACTGGAAGCTCAAATTACATTATTTACCTTCTTCACTCTATCCTATCCATTTCACTTTTTAGCTTCCCTACCCGATAACATATACAATCATGCAGAAAGCAGTTTCTTCCTTCGACATGCTACTAAAACATCAACTCCAAAGGATGTATAAGGAGCGACTTAGTAACATGTCATTCGTCGCAGTAGTATCCTCTATCACCCAATGACAAACATGTAAGACCAGATCCAAATGCATTTCAAATAACAGATGACTTCGAGTTTTGATGATCGGATATTCAGAATAAGCTGCTGCTGCTACAGCTAAAAAAAATTACTACCCACCGAACGACGCATCAAAAAGAGGAAACTGGATGATATAATTTTTTCCAAACTCTTCAAGCTTGAAGCTACTGAAGAAAGATAGGATTTTGTTTATTGAACCACGCATTTATCCAGTATCTGATTACGACAACTCTACGAGTATGGAATTGAGCATACAGCAAGCCTTTTACAGACAAATTAATTTAGTGCGGCTCCAAACATTGTTAAATAAAAAAGAACAATAATAAACTTATCGATTAATTTGCCACCAATAATAAACTAATCAGTTGAATTCCCTAATTACTATCTAGCGTCCGTGAGATCGGAGTTAATCATCAAATTCGATTTGGATTAAAATAAAATAAAAACCCCAACAACAGATTAGACTTGCAATAAGGTTAGTTACCTATGAGAAATTAATAACAAATGATAGGGATTTATTTAAGAATGAAGAGAGATAAAGGGAGAGGAGAGGAGCTAACCTGCGCCGAATTTGGAGAGTTGAGGGAAGAAAGAAAGGGGTTAGGGTTTGGGCTTTTGCTTGGCAAGGAGTGACCGAGAGGTGGAGCCACTGGGTTTTTGCACGCGGTTTTTCCTAGTTTGGGTTCGGGTATACTGAACCCGACCCAAAACCCATTACCCATATTATAATATTTTCTCAGAGTCGGCCTACGGCCCACGCGGTTTTTGCTGATTTCATCGTTGATTTTCGCTAGGGGACGTCAAAGTAAATTCCTCTTTCTTTTTTTTAACGATGGAGGGATATCTAGGGCTGTTCAAATGAGCTTCGGGTCTAAACCCGACTTGTTGTCAGGCCTGGACCCAACGCGGGGGGAACCTGGCCTAGCCCCGGGTAAGGCCCAGAAAATCCGGGCCAACCAGGCTCCTAGCCCGAGTTCAGGCTGAGTTGGTGAAGCCTCACCCGGGCCTTGCCCGACCTAGCTTGTAACTTTATATATATATTATATATATATTTTTATATTGTTTTAATATATAATTATAGTATGACATAGTCATTAATGTATAATTATATATACTTATGTTCGCGGGGAAAATCGTTTTCATTGACGTCATTGTTTTCTTTGGCAACAGTTTATCGGTTACAAAAGATCCGGTCTTTTTATAAGATCCGGTTACAACAAAATAAAAAAAAAGAAAAAATTATAACTTTCCTTTTCTCGAACAAATCACAAGATCCTGTTTTGCGGTCTCTTGCTTGTGTGGGTTCTTTGCCTGCGCCGGGGTTAATCCGTGGACCACCGCGCGATCTTGATCCGGTCGGATCTACACGGTATGACGAGTGTTATTTCACGAAGGAAATAACAGCCGGGGGTATTATCTCACCAAGGAAATAATAGCCCTAAGTAATCGAAATCGACCAAGCGAAATCGATACTCTTCTCGGGATCAAAAACCAAGTTTTGATCCGGAGGATAACCGTGTGGATCTCAGATCTGATCTCTCTCGAACTCCTGCCTTGTTTGACGTGAATGATCGCCAAGAACCAGATCTGAAAAGTTCGAGTCTTCAAAGCTCCAAAACTCTGAAGTTCAATTCTCAATCCGGCAGAGTTTCACCTCAAAAGTTCCAAGTCCCTCAAACAATGAGCCTAGGGGTCTATTTATAGGCTCCTCAAACCAAATCTGGGCTCAGATCTGGTGCCAGATCTGGTGGCTCGGCCCAGGTGGCTCGGCCACCTAGGTGGCTCGGCCATCGAGCCACCCAAAAGGTGGCTCGGCCAGCTGGACTCTGATTTGACAGTCCGGATCCTGATTTGGCAGTAAATCCGCTTTGGTGTTGTGGTCTAACGATCCTGCTTGGATATATCGCCCGATGGTCCGTTAGTTTGTCGAATCACCGTGCCGAGCTGTGTTAAGGGACCTATAAGCAGTTTTATACGCCTACAGATACCCCCTCCAAAGTATTTCAGCCTCGTTCTTTTATAGGAGAGTCTGGAATACTTTGGATATGATTGTCCCAACCTTCAATCGGTGTAACGGGACCTTGGAATGGCTTCTATTCTTGATTCTTTCAATCCTCCAGGCTATTCGGTGCTTTGTCGAATGTCTGCAAGGGTTCCGGTGCTACATTTATTGTCTGACCGCTGTCGGAATTTTGAACTTGAAGTCAATTCCTGATTTTCTGATTTTTGGCTCGTGTTTGCTGTTTCAACATAGAACCGACCATTGATTGTTGGCGTTGAGTCTTCATTTGCAACGCGTTGTCCGGCGTTTGACACAGTTTATACTCGTACGTCTACTGGAGTTTTGAGAAGTAGTTTATACTCTTATACTTTTCGGAGTGTTGTTGAGTTATCCTTAAGAATATTTTTAGAAAAATACTCTCCAGAAACTTCTCAACAAAAATAGGGAATAGTTTATACTCGTATACCTTATTAGAGTATTAAGAATGAGCTGAACCGGCCTGATAATGATTCAAAAAAGGCAGTAATTAGGCTCAAAAAATCCTCCGACCCTTCCGAATATATGGGAGAGGAATGAATAGATAAGGGACTGAATCATCGGTCGATTTGAAGTCGTTTCGATACTCTGTTCAGCTCCAATTTGAATTCTGGTTCAAATCTGGTTCAAACTGGTTCAACCTGGTCTGGTTCATCCTGGTCTGGTCCGGTTCAACCTGGTCTGGTCCGGTTCAAGACTGGTTCACCACTATAAAAGAGCCCCCTTTTCTTCTCTTTAGGGCCGGCCCCCCTTCTCCCCTTTTTTGAAGTTTTCTTTTCCCTCGTGCATCTTTTCTCCTTCAAACCCTTAAATTTGTCTTAGATCTACCTTTCCTTTTGATCTTAGACTGAAAAATCTTTCAAAATCTCCATATATAAAATTTCTCTCAGGCCCCTCGAGCACGTGGTTCGAGCCTCCTTCAAGATCTGATTTTTGTTGGATCCTCGAGCTTTTCCTCAGGTAAATCCTCCATAATTTTGGCATATTTCATGTTTAATTCAGTATATGAATTTGTGGGATTGCATATGAGGGTTAGGGTTTGTGATTTGACGCCTCGAGCTCATATTTCAGGGGGTAGAATTTGGAGATCTGAGGGGTTTAACTATAAAAAAGAGGGGATAAAATTTTAGGGTTAGAGTTTGTCACCCTAACTAAAATTTTTTGTATATGATCCCCAGATTTATTTTGCAGATCACCATGTCGCGTATCCTGAGAGGTCAGTCCCCTGCTGCGTCGGCTGATGGCGTGCTTCCCTCGTACACTGGTGAGCTCTTTTCTGGAATATTTCGAAATTTGTAGATTAATCATTTTTCCCCGTTTTGTTCTCCTTGGTGAAACAATTGGGAAGAGCCTTGATTCTCCTTGGTGAGGATTGACGCTTTAAAAGATAGGTTTTGCTTGGTCAAAATCATATCTCAAAATAAATAAAGGGGGCGCTTTGAAGCTGTATTGTGCGTTATAAGGCAGGGATATATTGTTGATATACCCTATCTTATGAATGCACAATGTGGTCAAATCGTCTCACCCTTTATAAAGTAGTGACTCTATCTTATCCATTCGTAAGATGAGTTCAACTTCCTTTTATAACTGAGACTAACAAATGCTTAATTGCTTGTTTCCAGTGGGATATCCTTCTGGAGCGTTCTCATCTCATGCAGTGTACGGGCATCGTGACGAGTATTATTCGACCTCCGTTTGCTCTGGGCACGTCGACAGAGGTTGCCCAAGTGGTGAAGGAAGGTGGACATCGAGTTCTTCGACAGCTGATCACTGATGCGCCTTTCGTGAAGGATACCAGCTCTGTTCAGCCTCTCAGGAAGACTGACTTTTTGTTTGGCGACTCTGTTAGAGATCCCGATGCCGTGTTTATTGACGCCGAGCAGTGGCTTCATAAAGATGACGGTGGTTTTCTATATTTGCCCAAGATTCCTCGAGACCGCTCATTGACTGAGCTCAGGCGTCAGGCCGTGACACGGGAGATGTCGTGGCGCTTGACGGAGGAGCATGAGAGCGTTTACTGTGGCTATATTACTCATCAGGCAGCTCCTGGTTCGAGCAGGAGCCATATCATTGGATTGCGTCCTGGAGTATTGGGGCTGGATACACCGCCGCGTAACGAATTTCTTGCTTCTGCTTCTACTTTGAAGAATCGTCTCGCCGACTTAGGACGGGAGATGCCTGCGACGCGCCATAGATTCTATGGCTGGGTCCATTCCTTAGACAAACTTTGGTGGGCTCGTATGACGAAGTACGTCTTAAGCCGATGGAGCGAGGAGTTGCACGCTTGTGGTCTATATGCAGCTATTCGTTCCACAATGTATGGTTTACCCGTCAGTGCTAAACATTTCTTCGCTTTGTGCAAGCTCTATAACCCGGATTCGAACACTTTTCTGACCAGGCATGGAGAGTTGGGCTTGGCTCTGCATGAGATGCACAAGATTTCTGGTTTGCCCATAGGTCAGATGCTATATCAGGAGTACTTTCCCTCCAACCATGAATTGAATCGGCTGAAGGACCGCATGCCCGACCGTTATGAGACTTTATGTGATCTTACATGTCACTACCATATTGCTCTGGCGCAGTCTGAGCCTTTAGCGAAGAGGACTAAGTCACATGTGAGCCTGAAGCAGTTCGCGTGTTATTTGTTCAGAAATCTAGAGAGCAATTCTGGCGAGGCTATTTGTGAGTTGGCAACGCTCACTCCTTCAGAGGTTAATGGTCTGCTGAAGAAGATTGACGCTCACTCCTATACCATTAGCAGTCCCGAGAGTGGCTTTCCTGCAGGGACCAAATTTAAATCATTCTTATGGCATGCGACCGCATCGATTCAGCCGATGACCTTTCTCGCCGGTTACCTCGCTATCTGGTTAAAGAAATGCGTGGTCCCGTATCAATCCAGTGATATTTTGCCATTGGAAGTGCTAGGTCCACAAGTGTTGGGTATTTTCCACTTGCTTCCCGCAGTTCTCGAGCCAATATGGCGAGTGTTTGACTGATGAGGAGAGGCCGAGGGGGACTCAAACTCATTTAGATGTCGGCTGCTTTAACTGGCTAGTGAACATTAGGCCGGGCTATCTGACCTTCCGGGTGAGGAATCAGTGCTTCATAGAGCCATATCTACCCTGCCGATTCACCCACCAGTTTGGTTATGATCAGTTTTATGTCGGGAATCCGCGTCAGCAGCTTTGGACTCATGGCGGTTTGGTGGACGGTCTCCGGGCATGGCTGTGGACCGTGACGGGCTGTACTGGTGCTAAGTTCAGTCTCCCGAGTGCTGAGCGTCAGTTAAAGCTCACCTTCTTAAGCTGCAGGTGGTTGTTAGCAGCTAACAAAACCGTCCCCGTGAAGCCGATTGCAGAGTTAGTGGCCGAGGAAGCTTCTCAGGCTGATTCTCGTGTGATTTGGGAAAATGCTCGGTCACAGAGGACATGGAGCAAGACTCGTCGGATTGACGAAGAAGGAAAGAAGATCTTCAATTCTGCTGATGAGGCTTCAGGCGGAGATCTTGAAGATTACGAGGACTGTTCCGAGCGAGGTTAACTACTTATCCTTTCCTCTGTCTTCCAGAATTATTAATCTTGACAATTGTTTGATGTTTCAGGGACAGTGGCTGACAGGGAAGAAGAATTCCGTCCTTTTACTCAGGCGAGACCTTCGATTGTTGTTCGAGCTGATAGGCGGAAAAGACTAGCCCACAAGCCGCATGCAGAGCCGCAAGCATCTGAGATGGATTTGGCTGGTGATGATCCTGCCAGCGACGGAGGTAATATCTACCCTATAGACCATCCTCTTGATCATTCAGAACTTCAAACTCATGCTTTTCCATCTCTATATAGGAGAGCGTGGAGAAAACGAGATGAGTCCCGATCCTGCTCCTCATGATTTTGTATTTTCTGGTGAGCCTAACCTACCACACCAGGTAGAAAAGCCTACAGAAGCTGCCGACGTTAGGGAGACTATCAATGTAGGACCCGATTCAGCGAATCCAGGTACATCTACCATTGATAATATACTCTTTAGATGGCAAACAAAGGAGTTGAACGATTCAGAATTCGTGCCTCCCCTAATTGTCTCTATGCTTCTTGCTCTTTTAGATAAATTGCAGGAGGCAAACGTGGATCTTGGGAATAGGGAGGCTGACACACCCATAAGAGGTAACTCATTTCCATTGGTCGTAGTCTCTTTATTCTTCTTTCGCATTTATATTTTGTGGACACTCCTATGCTCCACTTCATATATGGCTCTCCTCAGACTGATGACCAATTGCCTGAAGATATGTTTCCTGAGTCTACACTCCCCAAGAATCCTGAGGATAGTCCTTTTGAAGGTACGTGCATCTTCTCAGGTTAATTATAGGACTAGCCATTTTTTGACTAATGCAGCTATAATGTGATGCATTACGTTTTGTGTTTGACAGAAGTTTTGGTTGAGACTGATCCTGTTGAGCCGGTTGTGAGACCGACTACATCAGCTGATACATCCACAGCGGTTACACCTCCACTACCCCCAGTGACTCAAGGGGAAGAAGGTATAAATTAAGCAACTGAGAAATGTTATTTAGTTCCTCATTAAGGCTTTTGACGGATTTCTCCTTTTTGTGTAGGGCTTTCTTCTCGGCTTCACGTCCTTGTGAAGGAGTTGTTATCAGACAACGACCCTGAGAAGATAGTCATCTGTATAGAAGTACGCTCCTTCTTCTCCTTCGTGAATACTATGATTGACAAGCTCTTCCATGGCGGACTTTTCCTTCGCCAATTTAAGCATTTCCTTGATCCCAGAATAAATTCAATAAGGGATGCAGGATATCCGGATCTGGCGAAGGCTATAATGGATGACCTTGATTGCCTGGAGCACGAGCTTCAGATGTTACGTGAGCTCCAGGATGCAGGTGCCTCTTCATTCATTGCTGCCAATTTGGATATGTAGGCTGTCTAAAAATCACAATAGATAGCTTATCCCCTATCAAACACTGATAATGAAAGTTACAATCTGACGACTTCCAGAAGACTACAATTTGAAGACTTTCACATAGATCGCTGAAGGTTATAATCTGACGACCTTCACGACAACTGATGAAAGCTCTAATCAACGGCCTTCACAATCAATATCGGGAGTTACAATCTGACGACTCTCATATTCTCAAGGAGCCAAGACGAAGATTACAAGACAATGATCTTTGCAACGCAATGACAAAGGCAAGACGCGGAGGTCCTCCCCGTGTATCAACAGTAAAACGCCAGGGTCGAACCCGCGTTACAATGTTAAAACGCCAGGGTCGAACCTGCGTTACAATGTTAAAACGCCAGGGTCGAAACCCGCGTCACAACATCAAAAACGCCAGGGTTGAAACCCACGTTACAATGTTAAAACGCCAGGGTCGAAACCCGCGTCACAACATCAAAACGCCAGGGTCGCAGGGTCGAAACCCGCGTCACAACATCAAAAACGCCAGGGTTGAAACCCACGTTACAATGTTAAAACGCCAGGGTCGAAACCCGCGTCACAACATCAAAAACGCCAGGGTTGAAACCCACGTTACAATGTTAAAACGCCAGGGTCGAAACCCGCGTCACAACATCAAAAACGCCAGGGTCGAAACCCGCGTTACAACATCAAAACGCCAGGGTCGAAACTCGCGTTACAACAAACCATCCTCTATAAATAACTGAAGATCAATTCAGTTCAAGGGCTCCTTTTTCCGGTTGGAATTTTCTTGGCTTGGATCGACCACTGGAGACAAGCTTTTGAGGAGATCGGCATCATCTCCCAACGAAGATCATCTTCAACTTCAGCAACAGAGAGCCTCTGTCCTTGGCTTATAACCGACTTTCGGTTCAAATCAACTCTTGTTCAAGAGTTCAAACTCGTTCAGAGTTATCAACTCGATCAGAGTTCAAAACTTGCTCGCCGTCTTTCATAGAGTTTCAAACTCGTTCAGAGTTATCAACTCATCAAGAGTTCTAAAACTTGCCACGCAAGTTCTCCACAACGTCAAATCGTGAGGAAAAGACATCGTTCCAGTGAATCAAGACGTGCGGATCGTCAACGGAGAGCAAATTCAACGCGAGCAATTGAAGGAGGCACTCCATCGCCACCGTGAAGAACCCAGTTTTAAACAAAGAGGAAGAACCAATTTCGTTCTCCTCTCTTTTGTAATCAAGTTGTAATCGAGATCAAAAGGAATACAAATCAATTTTCTTTATTCTCTTCTTTGCAATTTTTCCCCAGTTTTAAACAAAGAGGAAGAACCGATTTCGTTTTCCTCTCTTTTGTAATCAAGTTGTAACCGAGATCAAAGGAATCAAAATCAAATTTTCTTTATTCTCTCTTTACTTGACGATCTTGACTCTTCTATTGCCTCTTGTGAGACCAAGATAGAACAGTTCCGAAGAGGACTTCGTGAAGAAGAGGAGACTTTGAGTATCCTTCAGATGACGAAGGTACAGGATCAGCAAGCCCACACTGCCTTATCTGAGGAGTTGAAATCCTTGAAGCAGAAGCTGGTCGAGACGGAGGAGATTGCTATGAAGACTTTAGCCACCACTGAAGAGTCCCTCAGAGCTGAATTGCAGGATGAGCTTAGGCAAGCTTATGATGAGAAGCTGTCTAAGTTTAGTCAGCGGATTTTTAGCCATAGGCTTGATGTATGATTTCATTTCCTGAATATTTTGACTTTTGATCCTCTTAGTGGAAATGGTTTTACCTTTATCTTTATTATGATTTCTCACTCTGTTTGGAATGATTGACCATAATACTCACAGGATTTTTGGCAAACCCTCAGCCTTCAACGGGTTTTATTATGATTTCTCACTCTGTTTGGAATGATTGACCATAATACTCACAAGATTTTTGGCAAACCCCCAGCCTTCAACGGATTTGATTAGCCTTTACCGACTACCGTTTGAGTCGGGCTAGCATGCGGATTGTCTAAATCCGTTCCGCATGTAACGTTGTGCTAAGAGAGTGAATTCTCTGAGACTCACCGCTACGACTTTGAATACGTAGACTTCGCTATTGTTACGGGAATAGGCTACCCGGCAACGTGTATTAGACGTTGACTTATCCCTACTTAGGCTTCGGGATAAAATACCCCAGACTGGTATTCTGGTGTCTTTTTCAATCAGTAAAAGACTAAACCGGTGACGCGTGTTAGGTGTCGGCATATCCTTTCTTAGGATTCAGGATGAAATTCCCCATGCGTGTAAGGCATGGATTTTGGTGTTATTAATAACAACCTACCACAATGTTGAATATGCGGACGGGTATTCTTTTTAACGGTTAAGAACTAACCGGCAGCGCGGGTTAAGCGCAGACTTATCCTTGCTTAGGTTTCAGGATAGAATACCCCAGAATCGAACCCTGGTGTCTTTTTGTACGGAAAAAGACTAAACCGGCAGCGCGTGTTAGGCGCAGACTTATCCCTGCTTAGGATTCGGGATAAACTTCCTAGGATGAATCCTGAATTCTTCGAAAAGGATTGGTATGGGGAAGGAAGAATTTTATATTCTATTCCCCGAACAAAGAAGGAAAGGAGACTCGAGGTGGGATCTCCACCCCCAGAATCCGGAAAGGTGAAACTAAGAGTGGGATCTCCACTCCGAGAATCAAAAAGATTCGGATAACCCTAACTGTCGGAAGGTTTGATTATCGAACTAAAGATGAATTTCTCGTTTATCGAGAATGAATCGTGGTTTTGGTCCTAACTGTAGGAAGGTTTGACCAAGTGGGAGGTTTGAGGTGACCCTAACTGTAGGAAGGTTTGATCACTCGATTTGAAAGTGGACCTCTCGTTCATTGGAGGAATCGAGAGGGGTTTTTGGTTTTGGTCCTAACTGTAGAAAGGTTTGACCGAATGGAAGGTTTAAGACGATCCTAACTGTAGGAAGGTTTGATCGCTTGATTTGTGGACCTCTCGTTCATTGGGAGAATCGAGAGGGGATTTTGACTGTGGTCCTAACTGTAAGAAGGTTTGACCAAGTGGGTGTTTTGAGACAATCCTAACTGTAGGAAGGTTTGATCGCTCAATTTGTGGACCTCTCGTTCATTGGGGGAATCGAGAGGGGATTTTGACTGTGGTCCTAACTGTAAGAAGGTTTGACCAAGTGGGTGTTTTGAGACAATCCTAACTGTAGGAAGGTTTGATCGCTCAATTTGTGGACCTCTCGTTCATTGGGGGAATCGAGAGGGGATTTTGACTGTGGTCCTAACTGTAAGAAGGTTTGACCAAGTGGGTACTTTACGTCCAGACTCTAACAGAGAGAGTGTTGAGTGCATAGACATGGTGAGAATGGGAGTTCTTATTCATTACATTGCTGTGGTTTTGGGAACTTCCCATTACATAAATCGTCCACCCCCAGTTTCCTCTGCGGAACTGGTTCGGACATTATTATCAGTTAACTAACCGGGTTATCCTTAAGAATATTAGCTTAATATTCTCCAGGAACTTCCCGTCAAAAGTGGGGAAACAGTTTAGACTCATATACCTATTGGAGTATCAGGGAGTAGTTTAACCTCTTATACCGGTCGGAGGATTGAGAAACAGTTTATACTCGTATACTCTTTGGAGTTTTGAGAAGCAGTTTATACTCTTATACTTATCGGAGTCTGCCATTCTCAATTGGCTTACCTCAGCGTTATGACGCCAGCTTCAACCAAGGTCTGAATGCTATTCTTGAGAGCAAAGCAATCCTTGGTGGGATGAACGACCCTCCTGTGGTATGCACAGTACTTTGGGTCCGTAGTGTTGTCAGCTTCCTCCTGATTTGTGATAGGCGGTAGCTTGATCTTGTTACCTTCAAGGAGGGATTCGAAGATGGCTGGAACGTCTTCGTCCTTGAAGGAATACTCTCTTTGGAGTCTCGGACCCGAAGTCTTTTGCTGCCTTCGGGATTGCTGTTGTGACGCTTGATTAGCACCACCAGTAGCTGCAGGTGTTTTGCCCTTACCACGAGAGGCGAAATTTGAGTCCAGCGGATTAACCGTCGGTTGGTTCCTCTCGGCCTTCTTCCTTCTAAGGAATCGCTCAGCCTGCTCCCCTCGGACCTTCAGATCCTTCCAAGTGTCAGACGGTGCTGTTCCCATTGCTTCCAACACGTCCAACGCAAGGTTGTTGTGGCAAGTTTGGAGGATGAATTCCTCTGTGATCGGGTCCCGGCAATTCATCGCCTTGTTCCGGAACCTTTTGACGAAGGTGTCGACTAACTCCCCGTCCTTCTGCTTCTCATCGAGCAATGATCCGATAGATATCTCGGTGTCGTCGTCGAAGAAGTTGGCCAGGAACTTGGTCTCCATGTCATCCCAGCTGTTCACGTTTCCTGGCTTGAGGCGGCGGTACCAATCGAAGGCGGCTCCGCGAAGAGTGCCAACGAATGACCGCACCATCAGAGGCTCATTGCCGGAGATAATACCCAAGTGCGATTTGAAATAAATCAAATGCTGAGTGGGGGAACCCTTCCCATCGAACGGCGTGAAGTTGATTAAACTGAACTTCGCCGGATAGGGGATCGATTCCCATTCTCGTGGGTATGGACAGGGAATGCCTGTTTTCTTCGTCTCTTGAGCGGAGATCAATGTGTTGATTTTGCTCTCGAGATCTTTGATCTTCAAGTCTTCACTTGTATCCTCGTTGGCATCCTCGTTACCACCCCCTGCATTGACGGGAGGGTTATTGGCATTGTGAGCTCCATCCCTATCCGTGTGCTCTTCTTCCTGAACAACCTGATTACGGTGACTTGGTTCACCTTGTTGGTTCCTGAACGCCTGGATTTGTTGCTCATGCATCTCTCTCATAGTCTGCATGGCCATCTCCATCTCGAATTTGAAACTTTCTTTCTGCTTAGCCAAAGCGTCTTCAAGCATCTTGGCCATTTCTTCCGCGCTTATCATAAATGACTCGCGGGGTTGTCCTTCGCTGGACACTGTATTGTCCGATGCGACAGCAGAGCAGGAATCCGATTCTTCATCTTCCGAAGGCAATCTTGTCCGAACCCTACCATAAGTTCCTCGTGCGATGGCTCCGGACTGCAGACGGGTTACACGCCGGGACGCTTCCAGAAACGATTTGAGATCAATCTGTGTCGATGTCTCTTTGCTGGTCATGTTGGCGGTGACCCTCGGAAATTCTCCGTCTTTAACCACCGTTCTTCTTTGCCGGAAACGCCTATACCTTGGTTTTGGCGTTTCGGTGCCGAGCCTTTCGAACACTGAAATTCTCTCGGGGACTACCTTGATGCAGTTGCATTGAGACAGTACCGCCCGAATGAGCTTTGAACAAGGGCACTGAGTTTCCTGTTCTCGGGGACTCCTCTTTCTGGTTCTGTTCGTACCCCCAGCACGATAGTACAACTCGTCATTTTGACAGTCGGAGTAACCTATCGTGTGTGGGCACGACTTCTCAGGTATAACATTATCACTATCAGATGATAATGTTTCCATCTGAGGGCGAATTGCCTTCCTTGGACTTTCAAGAGTCACGCGCCTTGAGACATGCCTTTTTGGGCGTGAATTCTCAGCGGGCTCTTGGACCTCAATGCGCAAATTAGCGCGCGCAGTTGCCTTGAGCTCCTTGTCATGTTGGAGGTAGCGGTGACCCCCAGCGTGTTGATTCGTTCGGGGTTTTCTTAGTGGGCCCAAACGTTCTTGGATCGGAGCTTTGCTTCGCTCATCGGGAATTGGACCGAGGCGCTCCAAGACTGGCTTTCTTCTTCGGGAGGATTCTGCATGATCTCCCGGAGTAGCTATGGGAATTCTCGGCGACTTAGCTGGGTTCGCCGGAGGTTGAATTTTGGTTGGAGGCTGCAAAGGTTGCTCCTTAGCCTGAATTGCCGCTTCAGACTTTGGCCTCCAAACTTTGCGAGTTGGTGGCGGCTTCTTGGCCACTTCTTTCTGCAACTTTCTACGGGCTTCTTCGGCTTGAGCCCGTGCCTGCGCTGATAGTGCGCGGCGTTTGCGGATGCGTTCTTCCAGCGTCGAACGATTCCGTTTGACACGGACCCATTCCATTGTTGGCGGCTTGGAAGAGGCGCCGTTCATCTGTTGTTGAGGCTGTTTGCCTCTCTTGTTCTTCAGACCCGCGTTGTAGCGGACTCCGTCGGTGGACTCCATCGCTTTGGCGAATTGTTTGGCCAAGCGTTGGCGTTGCCTTTGGCGGGCTCTCTTTGAGAGAGTCACCGCTCCTTTGGTGACGGAGGAATTGGTTGGAACCAGCTTGATCTGGTTGGAGATTGGTGGAGCCTCATCTGACGCAACTTTGGCGTCAATCGAGATGAGGTCGTCGTTGGTAGCTTCAACTTCTTCGTACCAACGCACCTTTCTGTTGGAAGAGAACTTGGACTTCTTGGACTTGCGGGGGGAGGTTGATCTAGACGAGGATGAAAGGTATTCCTCGAACTTGGTCTGATCGAACTCGTATTCGACCTCCTCCACGACTGGGATCAAGATCCGCGGCTGCGACGCTCCGATCTCGGCAGCGAGATCGGTGGCTCCCACTGTGGTCGCCAGATTGTTCGCTGGAAAATTCGTGTCTTTCTTTGTTATTGATTCCATTGTCATCTTGAGTTACAACTTTTTGAGTTACAAAAGATCCGGTCTTTTTATAAGATCCGGTTACAACGAAAATCAAATAAAAATAAACAAAGATTACAACTTTTCTCCTTTTGTGTCGAACGAATCGCGAGCTCCTGTTTTGCGGTCGCTCGCTTTGTGGGTTCTTTGCCTGCGCCGGGGTTGTTTGCCGTGGACCACCGCGCGATCTAGATCCGGTCGGATCTACGCAGTACAACGGGTATTATTTCACCAAGGAAATAATAGCCGGGGAGGATTGTTTCACCAAGGAAACAATCGTCCAAGTCTCGGGATCTAAGACCAAGCTTAGATCCGGAGTATGCCTGCGTAGATCTGAGATCTGATCCTCTCGAACACCTGCCTTATTTGACGTTGATGATCGCCGAGCACCAGATCTGAAGGAGTGAGTCCCCGAAGTCCCAAAGTTTCAATCTTTTTTAAGTTCCGAGTCTCCAATCCAGCAGGGCTTCGCCTCTCTCCAAAATTTCCAACCTTCTCAAATGACAAGGGGGTGGCCTATTTATAGGCTCTCAGGACAGTGCCCGCAAAAAGAGAAACGTCGGCCACCGTCGGCCACTGTCGGCCACCTCGAGGTGGCCGGCACTGTGCCGAGCCACCTTGAGGTGGCTCGGCTCTTGGCCAAGCCACCCCAAGGTGGCTCGGCCACCGAGCCACCTCAGGGTGGCTCGGCAGTATACGAGTATAAACTGCTTCTTAATACTCCGAAAAGTATACGAGTATAAACTGCTTCTTAATACTCCGAAAAGTATACGAGTATAAACTGCTTCTTAATACTCCGAAAAGTATACGAGTATAAACTGCTTCTTAATACTCCGAAAAGTATACGAGTATAAACTGCTTCTTAATACTCCGAAAAGTATACGAGTATAAACTGCTTCTTAATACTCCGAAAAGTATACGAGTATAAACTGCTTCTTAATACTCTGAAAAGTATACGAGTATAAACTGCTTCTTAATACTCTGAAAAGTATACGAGTATAAACTGCTTCTTAATACTCTGAAAAGTATACGAGTATAAACTGCTTCTTAATACTCCGAAAAGTATACGAGTATAAACTGCTTCTTAATACTCCGAAAAGTATACGAGTATAAACTGCTTCTTAATACTCCGAAAAGTATACGAGTATAAACTGCTTCTTAATACTCCGAAAAGTATACGAGTATAAACTGCTTCTTAATACTCCGAAAAGTATACGAGTATAAACTGCTTCTTAATACTCCGAAAAGTATACGAGTATAAACTGCTTCTTAATACTCCGAAAAGTATACGAGTATAAACTGCTTCTTAATACTCCGAAAAGTATACGAGTATAAACTGCTTCTTAATACTCTGAAAAGTATACGAGTATAAACTGCTTCTTAATACTCTGAAAAGTATACGAGTATAAACTGCTTCTTAATACTCTGAAAAGTATACGAGTATAAACTGCTTCTTAATACTCCGAAAAGTATACGAGTATAAACTGCTTCTTAATACTCCGAAAAGTATACGAGTATAAACTGCTTCTTAATACTCCGAAAAGTATACGAGTATAAACTGCTTCTTAATACTCCGAAAAGTATACGAGTATAAACTGCTTCTTAATACTCCGAAAAGTATACGAGTATAAACTGCTTCTTAATACTCCGAAAAGTATACGAGTATAAACTGCTTCTTAATACTCCGAAAAGTATACGAGTATAAACTGCTTCTTAATACTCCGAAAAGTATACGAGTATAAACTGCTTCTTAATACTCTGAAAAGTATACGAGTATAAACTGCTTCTTAATACTCTGAAAAGTATACGAGTATAAACTGCTTCTTAATACTCTGAAAAGTATACGAGTATAAACTGCTTCTTAATACTCCGAAAAGTATACGAGTATAAACTGCTTCTTAATACTCCGAAAAGTATACGAGTATAAACTGCTTCTTAATACTCCGAAAAGTATACGAGTATAAACTGCTTCTTAATACTCCGAAAAGTATACGAGTATAAACTGCTTCTTAATACTCCGAAAAGTATACGAGTATAAACTGCTTCTTAATACTCCGAAAAGTATACGAGTATAAACTGCTTCTTAATACTCCGAAAAGTATACGAGTATAAACTGCTTCTTAATACTCCGAAAAGTATACGAGTATAAACTGCTTCTTAATACTCTGAAAAGTATACGAGTATAAACTGCTTCTTAATACTCTGAAAAGTATACGAGTATAAACTGCTTCTTAATACTCTGAAAAGTATACGAGTATAAACTGCTTCTTAATACTCCGAAAAGTATACGAGTATAAACTGCTTCTTAATACTCCGAAAAGTATACGAGTATAAACTGCTTCTTAATACTCCGAAAAGTATACGAGTATAAACTGCTTCTTAATACTCCGAAAAGTATACGAGTATAAACTGCTTCTTAATACTCCGAAAAGTATACGAGTATAAACTGCTTCTTAATACTCCGAAAAGTATACGAGTATAAACTGCTTCTTAATACTCCGAAAAGTATACGAGTATAAACTGCTTCTTAATACTCCGAAAAGTATACGAGTATAAACTGCTTCTTAATACTCTGAAAAGTATACGAGTATAAACTGCTTCTTAATACTCTGAAAAGTATACGAGTATAAACTGCTTCTTAATACTCTGAAAAGTATACGAGTATAAACTGCTTCTTAATACTCCGAAAAGTATACGAGTATAAACTGCTTCTTAATACTCCGAAAAGTATACGAGTATAAACTGCTTCTTAATACTCCGAAAAGTATACGAGTATAAACTGCTTCTTAATACTCCGAAAAGTATACGAGTATAAACTGCTTCTTAATACTCCGAAAAGTATACGAGTATAAACTGCTTCTTAATACTCCGAAAAGTATACGAGTATAAACTGCTTCTTAATACTCCGAAAAGTATACGAGTATAAACTGCTTCTTAATACTCCGAAAAGTATACGAGTATAAACTGCTTCTTAATACTCTGAAAAGTATACGAGTATAAACTGCTTCTTAATACTCTGAAAAGTATACGAGTATAAACTGCTTCTTAATACTCTGAAAAGTATACGAGTATAAACTGCTTCTTAATACTCCGAAAAGTATACGAGTATAAACTGCTTCTTAATACTCCGAAAAGTATACGAGTATAAACTGCTTCTTAATACTCCGAAAAGTATACGAGTATAAACTGCTTCTTAATACTCCGAAAAGTATACGAGTATAAACTGCTTCTTAATACTCCGAAAAGTATACGAGTATAAACTGCTTCTTAATACTCCGAAAAGTATACGAGTATAAACTGCTTCTTAATACTCCGAAAAGTATACGAGTATAAACTGCTTCTTAATACTCCGAAAAGTATACGAGTATAAACTGCTTCTTAATACTCTGAAAAGTATACGAGTATAAACTGCTTCTTAATACTCTGAAAAGTATACGAGTATAAACTGCTTCTTAATACTCTGAAAAGTATACGAGTATAAACTGCTTCTTAATACTCCGAAAAGTATACGAGTATAAACTGCTTCTTAATACTCCGAAAAGTATACGAGTATAAACTGCTTCTTAATACTCCGAAAAGTATACGAGTATAAACTGCTTCTTAATACTCCGAAAAGTATACGAGTATAAACTGCTTCTTAATACTCCGAAAAGTATACGAGTATAAACTGCTTCTTAATACTCCGAAAAGTATACGAGTATAAACTGCTTCTTAATACTCCGAAAAGTATACGAGTATAAACTGCTTCTTAATACTCCGAAAAGTATACGAGTATAAACTGCTTCTTAATACTCTGAAAAGTATACGAGTATAAACTGCTTCTTAATACTCTGAAAAGTATACGAGTATAAACTGCTTCTTAATACTCTGAAAAGTATACGAGTATAAACTGCTTCTTAATACTCCGAAAAGTATACGAGTATAAACTGCTTCTTAATACTCCGAAAAGTATACGAGTATAAACTGCTTCTTAATACTCCGAAAAGTATACGAGTATAAACTGCTTCTTAATACTCCGAAAAGTATACGAGTATAAACTGCTTCTTAATACTCCGAAAAGTATACGAGTATAAACTGCTTCTTAATACTCCGAAAAGTATACGAGTATAAACTGCTTCTTAATACTCCGAAAAGTATACGAGTATAAACTGCTTCTTAATACTCCGAAAAGTATACGAGTATAAACTGCTTCTTAATACTCTGAAAAGTATACGAGTATAAACTGCTTCTTAATACTCTGAAAAGTATACGAGTATAAACTGCTTCTTAATACTCTGAAAAGTATACGAGTATAAACTGCTTCTTAATACTCCGAAAAGTATACGAGTATAAACTGCTTCTTAATACTCCGAAAAGTATACGAGTATAAACTGCTTCTTAATACTCCGAAAAGTATACGAGTATAAACTGCTTCTTAATACTCCGAAAAGTATACGAGTATAAACTGCTTCTTAATACTCCGAAAAGTATACGAGTATAAACTGCTTCTTAATACTCCGAAAAGTATACGAGTATAAACTGCTTCTTAATACTCCGAAAAGTATACGAGTATAAACTGCTTCTTAATACTCCGAAAAGTATACGAGTATAAACTGCTTCTTAATACTCTGAAAAGTATACGAGTATAAACTGCTTCTTAATACTCTGAAAAGTATACGAGTATAAACTGCTTCTTAATACTCTGAAAAGTATACGAGTATAAACTGCTTCTTAATACTCCGAAAAGTATACGAGTATAAACTGCTTCTTAATACTCCGAAAAGTATACGAGTATAAACTGCTTCTTAATACTCCGAAAAGTATACGAGTATAAACTGCTTCTTAATACTCCGAAAAGTATACGAGTATAAACTGCTTCTTAATACTCCGAAAAGTATACGAGTATAAACTGCTTCTTAATACTCCGAAAAGTATACGAGTATAAACTGCTTCTTAATACTCCGAAAAGTATACGAGTATAAACTGCTTCTTAATACTCCGAAAAGTATACGAGTATAAACTGCTTCTTAATACTCTGAAAAGTATACGAGTATAAACTGCTTCTTAATACTCTGAAAAGTATACGAGTATAAACTGCTTCTTAATACTCTGAAAAGTATACGAGTATAAACTGCTTCTTAATACTCCGAAAAGTATACGAGTATAAACTGCTTCTTAATACTCCGAAAAGTATACGAGTATAAACTGCTTCTTAATACTCCGAAAAGTATACGAGTATAAACTGCTTCTTAATACTCCGAAAAGTATACGAGTATAAACTGCTTCTTAATACTCCGAAAAGTATACGAGTATAAACTGCTTCTTAATACTCCGAAAAGTATACGAGTATAAACTGCTTCTTAATACTCCGAAAAGTATACGAGTATAAACTGCTTCTTAATACTCCGAAAAGTATACGAGTATAAACTGCTTCTTAATACTCTGAAAAGTATACGAGTATAAACTGCTTCTTAATACTCTGAAAAGTATACGAGTATAAACTGCTTCTTAATACTCTGAAAAGTATACGAGTATAAACTGCTTCTTAATACTCCGAAAAGTATACGAGTATAAACTGCTTCTTAATACTCCGAAAAGTATACGAGTATAAACTGCTTCTTAATACTCCGAAAAGTATACGAGTATAAACTGCTTCTTAATACTCCGAAAAGTATACGAGTATAAACTGCTTCTTAATACTCCGAAAAGTATACGAGTATAAACTGCTTCTTAATACTCCGAAAAGTATACGAGTATAAACTGCTTCTTAATACTCCGAAAAGTATACGAGTATAAACTGCTTCTTAATACTCCGAAAAGTATACGAGTATAAACTGCTTCTTAATACTCTGAAAAGTATACGAGTATAAACTGCTTCTTAATACTCTGAAAAGTATACGAGTATAAACTGCTTCTTAATACTCTGAAAAGTATACGAGTATAAACTGCTTCTTAATACTCCGAAAAGTATACGAGTATAAACTGCTTCTTAATACTCCGAAAAGTATACGAGTATAAACTGCTTCTTAATACTCCGAAAAGTATACGAGTATAAACTGCTTCTTAATACTCCGAAAAGTATACGAGTATAAACTGCTTCTTAATACTCCGAAAAGTATACGAGTATAAACTGCTTCTTAATACTCCGAAAAGTATACGAGTATAAACTGCTTCTTAATACTCCGAAAAGTATACGAGTATAAACTGCTTCTTAATACTCCGAAAAGTATACGAGTATAAACTGCTTCTTAATACTCTGAAAAGTATACGAGTATAAACTGCTTCTTAATACTCTGAAAAGTATACGAGTATAAACTGCTTCTTAATACTCTGAAAAGTATACGAGTATAAACTGCTTCTTAATACTCCGAAAAGTATACGAGTATAAACTGCTTCTTAATACTCCGAAAAGTATACGAGTATAAACTGCTTCTTAATACTCCGAAAAGTATACGAGTATAAACTGCTTCTTAATACTCCGAAAAGTATACGAGTATAAACTGCTTCTTAATACTCCGAAAAGTATACGAGTATAAACTGCTTCTTAATACTCCGAAAAGTATACGAGTATAAACTGCTTCTTAATACTCCGAAAAGTATACGAGTATAAACTGCTTCTTAATACTCCGAAAAGTATACGAGTATAAACTGCTTCTTAATACTCTGAAAAGTATACGAGTATAAACTGCTTCTTAATACTCTGAAAAGTATACGAGTATAAACTGCTTCTTAATACTCTGAAAAGTATACGAGTATAAACTGCTTCTTAATACTCCGAAAAGTATACGAGTATAAACTGCTTCTTAATACTCCGAAAAGTATACGAGTATAAACTGCTTCTTAATACTCCGAAAAGTATACGAGTATAAACTGCTTCTTAATACTCCGAAAAGTATACGAGTATAAACTGCTTCTTAATACTCCGAAAAGTATACGAGTATAAACTGCTTCTTAATACTCCGAAAAGTATACGAGTATAAACTGCTTCTTAATACTCCGAAAAGTATACGAGTATAAACTGCTTCTTAATACTCCGAAAAGTATACGAGTATAAACTGCTTCTTAATACTCTGAAAAGTATACGAGTATAAACTGCTTCTTAATACTCTGAAAAGTATACGAGTATAAACTGCTTCTTAATACTCTGAAAAGTATACGAGTATAAACTGCTTCTTAATACTCCGAAAAGTATACGAGTATAAACTGCTTCTTAATACTCCGAAAAGTATACGAGTATAAACTGCTTCTTAATACTCCGAAAAGTATACGAGTATAAACTGCTTCTTAATACTCCGAAAAGTATACGAGTATAAACTGCTTCTTAATACTCCGAAAAGTATACGAGTATAAACTGCTTCTTAATACTCCGAAAAGTATACGAGTATAAACTGCTTCTTAATACTCCGAAAAGTATACGAGTATAAACTGCTTCTTAATACTCCGAAAAGTATACGAGTATAAACTGCTTCTTAATACTCTGAAAAGTATACGAGTATAAACTGCTTCTTAATACTCTGAAAAGTATACGAGTATAAACTGCTTCTTAATACTCTGAAAAGTATACGAGTATAAACTGCTTCTTAATACTCCGAAAAGTATACGAGTATAAACTGCTTCTTAATACTCCGAAAAGTATACGAGTATAAACTGCTTCTTAATACTCCGAAAAGTATACGAGTATAAACTGCTTCTTAATACTCCGAAAAGTATACGAGTATAAACTGCTTCTTAATACTCCGAAAAGTATACGAGTATAAACTGCTTCTTAATACTCCGAAAAGTATACGAGTATAAACTGCTTCTTAATACTCCGAAAAGTATACGAGTATAAACTGCTTCTTAATACTCCGAAAAGTATACGAGTATAAACTGCTTCTTAATACTCTGAAAAGTATACGAGTATAAACTGCTTCTTAATACTCTGAAAAGTATACGAGTATAAACTGCTTCTTAATACTCTGAAAAGTATACGAGTATAAACTGCTTCTTAATACTCCGAAAAGTATACGAGTATAAACTGCTTCTTAATACTCCGAAAAGTATACGAGTATAAACTGCTTCTTAATACTCCGAAAAGTATACGAGTATAAACTGCTTCTTAATACTCCGAAAAGTATACGAGTATAAACTGCTTCTTAATACTCCGAAAAGTATACGAGTATAAACTGCTTCTTAATACTCCGAAAAGTATACGAGTATAAACTGCTTCTTAATACTCCGAAAAGTATACGAGTATAAACTGCTTCTTAATACTCCGAAAAGTATACGAGTATAAACTGCTTCTTAATACTCTGAAAAGTATACGAGTATAAACTGCTTCTTAATACTCTGAAAAGTATACGAGTATAAACTGCTTCTTAATACTCTGAAAAGTATACGAGTATAAACTGCTTCTTAATACTCCGAAAAGTATACGAGTATAAACTGCTTCTTAATACTCCGAAAAGTATACGAGTATAAACTGCTTCTTAATACTCCGAAAAGTATACGAGTATAAACTGCTTCTTAATACTCCGAAAAGTATACGAGTATAAACTGCTTCTTAATACTCCGAAAAGTATACGAGTATAAACTGCTTCTTAATACTCCGAAAAGTATACGAGTATAAACTGCTTCTTAATACTCCGAAAAGTATACGAGTATAAACTGCTTCTTAATACTCCGAAAAGTATACGAGTATAAACTGCTTCTTAATACTCTGAAAAGTATACGAGTATAAACTGCTTCTTAATACTCTGAAAAGTATACGAGTATAAACTGCTTCTTAATACTCTGAAAAGTATACGAGTATAAACTGCTTCTTAATACTCCGAAAAGTATACGAGTATAAACTGCTTCTTAATACTCCGAAAAGTATACGAGTATAAACTGCTTCTTAATACTCCGAAAAGTATACGAGTATAAACTGCTTCTTAATACTCCGAAAAGTATACGAGTATAAACTGCTTCTTAATACTCCGAAAAGTATACGAGTATAAACTGCTTCTTAATACTCTGAAAAGTATACGAGTATAAACTGCTTCTTAATACTCCGAAAAGTATACGAGTATAAACTGCTTCTTAATACTCCGAAAAGTATACGAGTATAAACTGCTTCTTAATACTCCGAAAAGTATACGAGTATAAACTGCTTCTTAATACTCCGAAAAGTATACGAGTATAAACTGCTTCTTAATACTCTGAAAAGTATACGAGTATAAACTGCTTCTTAATACTCTGAAAAGTATACGAGTATAAACTGCTTCTTAATACTCTGAAAAGTATACGAGTATAAACTGCTTCTTAATACTCCGAAAAGTATACGAGTATAAACTGCTTCTTAATACTCCGAAAAGTATACGAGTATAAACTGCTTCTTAATACTCCGAAAAGTATACGAGTATAAACTGCTTCTTAATACTCCGAAAAGTATACGAGTATAAACTGCTTCTTAATACTCTGAAAAGTATACGAGTATAAACTGCTTCTTAATACTCCGAAAAGTATACGAGTATAAACTGCTTCTTAATACTCCGAAAAGTATACGAGTATAAACTGCTTCTTAATACTCCGAAAAGTATACGAGTATAAACTGCTTCTTAATACTCTGAAAAGTATACGAGTATAAACTGCTTCTTAATACTCCGAAAAGTATACGAGTATAAACTGCTTCTTAATACTCCGAAAGTATACGAGTATAAACTGCTTCTTAATACTCCGAAAGTATACGAGTATAAACTGCTTCTTAATACTCCGAAAAGTATACGAGTATAAACTGCTTCTTAACACTCCGAAAAGTATACGAGTATAAACTGCTTCTTAACACTCCGAAAAGTATACGAGTATAAACTGCTTCTTAACACTCCGAAAAGTATACGAGTATAAACTGCTTCTTAACACTCCGAAAAGTATACGAGTATAAACTGCTTCTTACTCCGAAAAGTATACGAGTATAAACTGCTTCTTAACACTCCGAAAAGTATACGAGTATAAACTGCTTCTTAACACTCCGAAAAGTATACGAGTATAAACTGCTTCTTAATACTCCAATAAGGTATATGAGTATAAACTATTCCCTATTTTTGGTTTGAGAAGTTCCTGGAGAATATTGTTTATAAATATTCTTAAGGATAACTCAACCACACTACGCCGGACAACGCGTTGTGCATAAAGACTCGACGCCACAATCAATGGTCAGCTCAAAGGAATCGACTTCAAGTTCAGAAAATTCCGACAAACGGTCAGACAATAAATGCAGCACCGGAACTCTTACAGACTTTCGACAAAGCACCGAAAAGCCTGGAGAATTGAAGGAGTCAAGAACAGAAGCCATTCCGAGGTCCCGTTATACCGACTGAAGGTAGGGACAATCATATCCAAAGTATCCCAGACTCTTCTATAAAAGAACGAGACTGAAATACTTTGGAGGGGGTATCTGTAGGCATATAAAATTGCTTATAGGTCCCCTAGCATAGCTCGGCACAAACCGACGAGCCAACGAGGCGACGAGATCGACGAATCGCACGGAAGCGACGGAATGAATCCACCCGCGTGCAGAATCAAGCTAATGAGTTGAGGAATCAACGAGTCATCCAACCGAGAGCGGACTCGGACGAATCACGATCGAATCAAGATCAATTTCGGACTCGAACTCAGAAGCGGATTTACTGCCAAATCAGGAATCGGATTTACTGCCAAATCAGGAATCCAACTTACTGCCAAATCAGATCATCAAATCAGAGTCTCAGATCAACCGAAACACGGACAAACGAGACAACGGAAAACGACTCGAAGAAGTCGGAAAACACCGCCCGTGGGGGCTCGGCCAAAGCTGGGAGGTTTCTTCGGCCACCAACTCTTCGATAGGCTTCACACGGACAGTCTTATTAGCTGCTAGCAACCACTTGCAGCTCAAGAAAGTGAGGTTCAACTGCCGCTCAGTACCTGGGAGACTGAACCTAGCACCAGTGCAGCCAGTCACGGTCCACAACCATGCACGAAGACCGTCCACCAGACCTCCATGAGCCCGAAGCTGCTGGCGCGGGTTCCCAACATAAAGCTGGTCATAACCGAACTGACGGGCGAATCGGCAAGGTAGATACGGCTCTATAAAACACTGATTCCCCACCCGGAAAGTCAGGTAACCCGGCCTAATGTTCACTAGCCAATTAAAGCAGCCCATATCCAAATAAGTCCTATACTCCCTCGGCTTCTCCTCATCAATCAAACACTCGCCGTACCGGCTGGAGAACTGTGGAAAGCAAGTGGAGAATGCCCAGCACTTGTGGACTTGTAGCTGACTCCTGATATCAGGGAATCCTCGGCCCTCCCACTCGCCATTCTCAAGCAGCTGTAGAAAGGGAACAGACTGGTCTATGGCATTCGGTACCGACATCACATCGGAACGATGAAGGACGAACCAAGCCATCAAATAAATATACGGAAGCTCCACCTTATTGGTAGGAATCTGAGTCGGTTTGTCACTATCTCTCCGTGTAAAAGCACCAGAAATCTGTCGAAGCCCTCGATGAATGTTAGCCACCATCACCGGAAGAAGTGAAAGTTCCTTCTTGTAGGCAAGCTGAACTGCAGGATAGAGCACTTCCAGTGGCAGAGCGTCACCAGACTGATACGGGACCACACATTTCTTCAACCAGATGGCGAGATAACCGGTAAGGAGGGTCATCGGACGAATCGGCGCAGTCGCATGGAATAAAAATGATCTGAACTTGGTCCCTGTAGGAAAGCCGCTCTCAGGACTGCTATTGGTATAGGAGCGGGCGTCAGTCTTCTTCAGTAGCTCATTAACCTCTGAAGGAGTCAGCGGTGCCAGTTCACAAATAGCTTCACCAGAATGGCTCTCTAGATTCCTGAACAGATATGATGCGAACTGCTTCAGGCTCACATTTTCTTTGGTCCTCTTCGCTAGGGGCTTAGACTGCGCCAAACTTTCTGGTCAAACCTTCCTACAGTTAGGACCAAAAGCAAAATCCCCTCTCGATTCCTCCAATGAACGACAGTGGATCCACCTGCCTGTCGTTGGCATTTCTCACACTCAACATGTTAGGTCATGATCACCTAGCATTAAAGTCTCCCTTTGAGTGATAATACGAGTTGGCACTTTCCTTGCTACCTGTATTCCACTTTCTTTGCTTTCTGGTCAAACCTATAAAAGTTAGGACCAAAGCCAAATTCCTCTCTTGATTCCTTCCATGAACGAGAGGTCCACTTTCAATTGGAACAGTCAAACCTATAAAAGTTAGGATTGTTCCCGATCTCGCTTAGTCAAGCTTGCAAATAGTTAAGACTAAGACCGAGTCATTCCTTTTCGATAAACGAAAATCTACCTTTGTTCCTTTTTCCACCAAACCTATAAAAGTTAGGGTTGAAATTGGACTTTCTCCTCAATGAATGAGGGATTCTTTGGGTTCAAATGACCAATCCTATAAAAGTTAGGGTCGTTCGAACCTTTGCGATTCTCAGAGTGGAGATCCTACTCTTAAATTCATCCTGCCGGATTCTGGGGGTGGAGATCCCACCTCGAGTTTCCTTTCCAGCTGCAGATAGAATATAAAATTCTTCCTCTTCAGCACCGGGAGATAGAATATAAAATTCTTCCTCTCCCATTTCCCAGTCTGTCTTTGCTCTTAGAAAAGACACAATTCTCAACTTCCAATCCGGGCACTTGGTGCACGGGGAATTTTATCTCGACTCCTAAATAGAGATAAGCCTACGCCTAACACGCGTTGCCGGTTTAGTCTTTTACCGATTGAAGAAGACACCAGAATTCCAGTCTGGGGAATTTCATCCCGAAGCCTCAGAAGGGATAAGTCATCACCTAACACGTATTGCCGGGTAGTCTATTCTCGTAACAAGGGCGAAGCCTATGTATTCAAAATCATAGCACAAAGCCTCAGAGAATTTACTCTCTTAGCACAACGTTACATGCAGAACGGATTTAGACAATCCGCATGCTAGCCCGATTCAAACGGTGATCGGTAAAGGCACATCAAACCCGTTGATGGCTGGGGGTTTGCCAAAAATCCCATAAAATCTGTCATTCAGAAGAAATACAGACAAATCACAAGAAAGAAGCAAATGCGGAGTTTCTATATCCCGAAGCCTAAGAAGGGGTAAGTCATCGCCTAACACGCGGTGCGGGGTACCCTTTCCCTATAAGAAATGGTGAAGTCTATGTATTCAAAGTCATAGCATTAAGTCTAAGAAAAGCAATTCTCTTAGCACAACGTTACATGTGGAACGGATCTAGACAATCCGCATGCTAGCCCGATTCAAACGGTAATCGGTAAAGGCACGTCAAATCCGTTGATGGCTGGGGGTTTGCCAAAAATCCCATAAACCTTGTCATTCAGAATAAACACAGAAAGATCACGAAAGAAGCAAATGCGGAGTCTCTATTAATAGATCGACACAGAAAGATCAAGAAAGAAGCAAATGCGGAGTCTCTATTAATAGATCGAGTCAAAAGCATACAATAAAAAGCTCGTCAGCCCGAAGGCAGTTGGCGGTTGAGAATATGAGACTTTAAACTAAAAAGTCTATCTACATAACTCCGCTCGAGTTCTGCCTGCAGATCAGCTCGAGCAGATTCTTCAGAACTGCTTAAAATCTCCGCGGCTTCACTCTTCAGCTTCATCAGTCTCTCCTGGGTGGATCCTAGCCTCTCGAGTGCCTGTTCACGAGAACACTCTAATCCAGCCAGGTCATCTGCAATAAGAGCAGCAGATTCCTCGGCGCACTTCAAGGCCTCTTTCAACCTAGTCACTTCCTCGCGGCTCGAGTCCAAAGAGCGGAGTAACTCAGCTCTATCCGTATCTTTCCTCGCCACATTAGCCATTAGCTGCGCAATGGAGCTCTCATGTGACTGAAGCTCGCATCCGATGGAAGATCTCAGGTCACGCCACTGTGCCAGCCTATGCTCCAGCTGAGAGGACACGAAAGAAGAAGCCCCGTTAGTCTCCAATTCCTTCAACTCTCGGATCTCCGACTCCAGAACAGCGAAATCGGCAATGAAGGAATCAGCCAATTCTGGGTATCCTTCTTCCCTCATCATCATCATGTGGCGAGAAAAGGAACGCCTGAACTGATCGAGACAGTATCCTCTATGAAGAAGTTTCTCGATCATGCCGTTATAAAAGGCAGTGAAGAAGCCGAGGTCCGTACGAAAAATGTCTCTGTCAGGATCAGTATCGACCAAAAGGGCGCGGACACGCTCATATAGAGAGGATCGAGATCCTACAAGCAACAACACAGAAGTTCAGTAGATTATCGAATACGATAAGGAAATTCAAAGGCAAATTCCGAGCATACCAACGCCAACGGAGGTCCCCTCAGGCTGAGGTCCGACAGGCTCTGAGATAGCGGCAGAAGTGGTCATGGAGGGTATATCAACCCCTGCAGGCAGATTGCTCATACCACTCGGCAAGGGCGGGGAGACGCCACTTCTATGCAGACCTTCAGCCCCGGAAACTGTAGTAGTATCAGGCCCAACGGCCGGTCCTATAGTTACACTCTTGTATTAGTCAAATGGAAATTTGGACAAATAAGGAGAATCGGGACAAAAAGATCGTATGCATACCTGCAATCCCACCGTCCTCAGATGCAGCGGGAATGCCAAGAGTCATAAGGGTATCGGCCCAAGCGGCTGGTCCTATAGTTGCACTTCTTTATTAGTCAAAATGAAAATTTAGACAAATAATTTTCAAAAATGTCAAAAAAAAAAAAAAATTTCTCACCAGCATATGAGGGAGGCGCGCCATCAACCGATGCAGCAGGAAAACGACCTCTCGATACTCGCGACATAATGGCCTACAAAAAGAATTCAAGAGGTCAGATCTAGAAATAAAAATCACTTTTTTATCCCCTAAAAAGGCGAGCTTGAGGCATCAAATCACTCCCTCAACCCTTATATGCGATCCCGCTATTCCATACACTAGATCAAACATGAAATAGATCAAGATTGCGGAGGATTTACCTGAAGAGAAGCCCAAAATCCAATAAAGGCGAGACCTTTAAGGAAACCTGAACCACGCGCTCGAGGGGCCTGAGAGAAACTTTTTATTTGGAGTTTTTGGGGAATTTCTCAGTCCAAGATCCAAAGGAAGGCTAGATCTAATACGGATCTGAAGTTTAGAGGGAGAAAAGAGACTCGAGGGAAGAGAAACTCAGAAAAGAGGACAAAGGGGGGGCCGGCCCTAGGGTAAAGAAAAAGAAAAGAAAAAAGACCCCCTTTTATATAGGGTGGACCGGGTTTAGACCAAACCGAACCGGACTGGACCGGGTTCGAACCGGAAGCTAAATTGAAGCCGAACCGAGCATCGAAACGACTTCAAATCGAGCGACGGTTCAGTCCATCATTCACTCACTCCTCTCCCATTTGTTCGGAAGAGTCGGAGGATTTTTTGAGCCGATTTACTGCCTTTTTTGGCTCATTTTAAGCCGGTTCAGCTCATTTGGGCACAGAAATCACTCCAATAAGGTATATGAGTATAAACTATTCCCTATTTTTGGTTTGAGAAGTTCCTGGAGAATATGTTTTTATAAATATTCTTAAGGATAACTCAACAACACTACGCCGGACAACGCGTTGCAAATAAAGACTCGACGCCAACAATCGATGTTTAGCTAAAAGATCAGGAATCGACTTCAAATTCGAAATTCCGACAACGGTCAGACAATAAATGCAGCACCGGAACTCTTACAGATATTCGACAAAGCACCGAATAGCCTGGAAGATTGAAGGAATCAAGAACGGAGATCATTCCAAGGTCCCGTTACACCGACTGAAGGTGGGGACAATCATGTCCAAAGTATTCCAGACTCTTCTATAAAAGAACGAGACTGAAATACTTTGGAGGGGGTATCTGTAGGCATATAAAATTGCTTATAGGTCCCTTAGCATAGCTCGACACAAACCGACGAACCAACGAGGCGACGAGATCGACAAATCGCACGCGAACAACGGAATGAATCCATACACGTTCAGAATCAAGCTAAGTGTTAAAGAATCAACGAGTCATCCAACCGGGAACAGACTCGGACGAATCACGATCGAATCAAGATCAGTTTCGGACTCGAACTCAGAAGTGGATTTACTGCCAAATCAGGAATCAGACTTACTACCAAATCACGGACAGAACCGGAAAACGAACACAACTCAAAAAACTCGGAAAACCCACACCTAAGGGGGCTCGGCTTAAGCCGAGCCACCCATGGGTGGCTCGGCACAGTGCCGGCCACCTATGGGTGGCTGACATTTCTCTGTGCGCGGGCACAGTCTTGAGAGCCTATAAATAGGCCTAGAGGTGTTCATTTTAAGAGGTTGGAATTTCAAGAGCCAAAACTCTGCCGGATTGAAGAGCGAACTCGGAGCTTTGAAGACTTGAAGACTTGCACATTCGGATCTGATCCTCGGCGAGCATCCACGTCAGAAAAGGCAGGATTTCGAGAGGAAGAAAGAACAGATCTGAGATCTACACGAGATCACACTCCAGATCTAAGCTTGGTCTTAGATCTCGAGATCCGAGCGATTATTCCCTTGGTGGACTAATCCCTCCCGGCTATTATTCCCTTCGTGGAATAATACCCGTATAATCGTGTAGATCCGACCGGATCTAGATCGCGCGGTGGTCCACGGATTAACCCCGGCGTTGGCAAAGAACCCACACAAGCGAGCGACCGCAAAACAGGAGCTCGCGATTTGTTCACAAAAGGAAAGTTGTAATTTTTCTTATTTTTTCTTTGATTTAATTGTAACCGGATCTAAAAAAAGACCGGATCTTTTGTAACCCAAGATGACGATTATTTCAATGAAAAAGACAACAGTTTTCCCCGCGAACAGCCCTGATGGTCTTCCACTTCTTTTCTTCCAAAATTTTTGGTCATTAATTCATCTCGATGTTACCTCCTTCATTCAATCCCTCTACTCCCACCCTCAACTCCTCCACAACATCAACTACTCTTATATTTATCTTATCCCTAAGAAAGATGGAGCTAGTTCCCCTTCTGACTTCAGACCTATCAGCCTCATCAACAGCACTTGCAAGATTTTTACTAAAGTTTTGGCCAACAGATTCAAAAAATTCCTCCATCTACTTGTAGACAATTCCCAAGCTGCTTTCCAAAGTGGAAAATCTACTTTGTACTCCATTCTCTTAGCCCATGAGATGATCAACTATTGCTCTTCAGGTAAGAAGGAGATTTGTGCTATCCAGGTGGACTTCTTCAAGGCCTTTAACTGTGTTAATTGGAACTTCCTTTTGAACCTTCTCAGAGCAAGGGATTTCAGTTCTTTGTAGTGCTCCTGGATCCAAATCATCCTTTCCTCCTCAAAATCATCTGTTTTGATCAATGGCTCTCCCACTAAAATTTTCAAGTGTTATCGTGGTCTTAAGCAGGATGATCCTCTTTCACCTATGGTCTTCTTATTGGTTATGGATGTCCTTAATAAAATGATCAAGAGAAGTGCTGCCTCTAGTGATCTTTCTAACCTTAACCTCAAAGGCAAGCTAAACAACATCAGATCACTATAGTTTGCAGATGATACAATCATATTATCTAAAGCCTCTCACTTTGACATATCTACCCTCAAAGCAGTTCTCTTGATATTTGCTAATATTTCAGGCCTCAAATTGAATCAGTCCAAAACAAGTCTCTTCTACTTAGGTAAAACTCCCTCTAAAGGTGCTCGTTTAGCTAGCTCTTTGAACTGCTCGGTGGGTACCCTCCCCTTCTCTTACCTTGGTCTGCCTTTGAAAAAAGGTTCTCTATCAAGAAGAGATTAGCAATCCCTTTGGTTGTTTTTCTAAAAAGCTTGCGCTATGGAAAAATAAATCGTTATCTCTAGGTGGGAGACTTACATTGCTTAACTCAGTTCTCTCTTCCCTCCCCCTATACTATATGTCTTTCCTCAAATTACATGTTTAGCTCATTAAAGCTATAGACAAAATAAGGAGAAATTTCCTGTGGAGTGGTCATATCCAACCATCTAAGGTTAAGTGCCTTATTAACTAGGAAACTATTTGTAAAGCAAAGAAAGTAGGTGATCTTGGGGTAAAGATATTTCTTCCTTTAACATAGCACTCCTATCAAAGTGGATTTGAAAAATCATGGACAAAAACTCCTTTTTCAGTAAAACTATCTTCTCTATGTACTCTAAAGATCAATCCAATCCTATTGTCTTCCCCCCTAAGGGTTCGACCTCCAAATTTATTCATGGTTTGAATTCAATTTGTCCTCCTTTATTTAGTCTCGTTAGATGGAATATAAGGGATGTCAAAACTTATAGTTTCTGGCATGATAAGTGGACTGGTGCTAACTCCCTCAACAGCCTTTTTCCTAGAGTTCATCTTCTTGCTTTCTCAAAGAGTTGTTCTACTCTTTCTTTCTAATGCTTGGTAGTGACACCCAATTCTAAGAAGAGGAACCTTCAGGACATCTGGAATGAAATCTCTGCTCTTCTTAACCTTCTTAATCCATTCACTATACCACGCTCAGCTAGCCATGACAAGCTCCTCTGACCTTACCACTCTTCAGGTATATTCACAGTCAAATTATTCTATGCTCTCATCTTCTCTGGAGGAATTATCTCCTTCCACTTCAGCTTTATATGGATCTCTCCCACCCCCCTAAAGGTTAAAGTTTTCTTTTGGATTGCAAACAAGCATAAGTTGAATACAAGGGAAAATTTGGTATCCAAAGGATGGCCAGGTAGCCCTAATTGCCCTCTCTGCAATGAGGCTATAGAATCTCACGATCATTTGTTCATTAAATGTGCTTTCTCCTCTTTAGCATGGTCGTCTCTTCTTCCTCATGTTCCCCCAGTAGTTTGGACTCAAAATATGGATGATATGATCTCTTTTAAATTTAGTTCACCTTTTAGTCAGGATCTATCTACTATCTGGAGAGTTATTCTCCTGTGCTTCTGTTGGTGTTTATGGAGTTGCCGCAACAACGTCGTCTTTAATGGAATCATAGCTTGTCCTCATCGTATCACCGCTAACGTTGCTAGATATGTCTTATTTTGGATAGGTACCTCTGCCAATAGATATGGCTCCAA